>NW_003852462.1:2801748-2806459 GCF_000181295.1 Otolemur garnettii
AAGAGCCCAGCCTCCTCACACGTGGGAGGGCCAGGGGACACACAAGAGCCCAGCCTCCTCACACGTGGGAGGGCCGGGGGACGCACAAGAGCCCAGCCTCCTCACTTCACTGCTGGGCCCACCTGCAGGCTTGGCTCATGGATGGTGTGATCTGACCTCCGGAGCCATAGGACATAGGAGGGGACTGTGCTCGTGATGCACCATTCTGTACATCTGCACTCTGCACTTGGCTGTCTCCCCCCAACTCCACACACACACTCCTCAGAGTTGTGCAGGCTCACAAGGACGTTAGTCTCATCACACACCCACTTTACCCTCATAGCACAAAGGCTGCCCATAGTGACAGTCGCATAATTCCCTGCCCTACCTGGTGTCCAGCCCAGGCAGCCCACCCTCAGCTACCAGTGTGCTCAGCTACGAGTTGAGGACCCCGAAAACCCAGGTGCACATGGGCCTTTGCCCATTTTGGAGCCAAGAGCCCTAAAGCCTCAGCCTTTGCCCTGTTTCTGCTTCTCAGACTTTGGACTCCACAGGGCTGCCGCCAGCGGGGAGCAGCTAAGGTCTGCCTGACACCTGCTGGGCAGCGCAGGCCAGTGCAGAGAGCAGGGGCAGGAGCCTCCTCCACCTGCTGTGATTGCTGGGGGTGGCAAAGGGAGTTTGCAAAGCTGTGTACCCCTGAGCTGGGAGGGTACGTGGGCGTGTGGAGGTGTGGAGCCCCCATAAGGATGCATCTGTGCACGTGTCGATATGGAAACAGGGTGTTCAGGGGAGTGTGGCCATGACGTCTGTCCACGATAATGTGTCTGTTACTGGGGCCACAGAATGTCCATGTCTGTCCCTCACCGGGTAGATTTGGGAGGTGGCCCTTGGAGAGGTTATGTGTGTGTCCGCATGTGGTGCTGGGGAGCTTGTTACTGCCCTGGCTTTGGGATGTTGGAGAAGGTTGGAGCAGATTTCTCCATTGTCACTGGGAGGGTTTTCCTTCAACCCTGAGCTCTCCTCTCACCCTCTTCCAGCCAGAGGAGGGACAGGACTCTGGATTAATGGGCTGGGCTGTATGAGTGGCTTACTGTCCGTACAGGCTCCATGGCTTCACCAGCCCTTTCGCATTCTCTCCTAAACAGGGAACCGTGTCTGTTGACCACACACACACACACACACACATAACACACACACTCTCACTATTTGCACAGCCTAAGACATACAGGAAAACAAAACTCTACCATCCAGCAGGGAAAAGTCCACAGCAGGGCAGGCTCCGAAAGAAGCTTCCCCATCCACCCTGTCTGGAATGTCCTGCCCCTGAGCTCAGGTGAGTAGCCCTGCCTGAGTGCTGGTCCCGGGTTTTAGATGCAAAGAACCTTCATCAAAGTCTGCCCCAAACCAGCATTACCAGAAATGACGTTGCTGTGAAGGCAGGTGTAATTTGTGAGTGCTGGCGACGTGGCTGGCACAGTGCCAAGTGCCCTCTGTGTGATTTCATTCAGTCTCCACAACAAAGCTGGAGTGTCCGTACTGTCCTCACCGAGGCTCGGGTGGCAAAACTGGAACAGAGTTAGTTACTGGGGAAGATGGTGGGTCACTGTCTTGCCCTCCTTTAGCCCTGCCATCTTCCTCTAAGGGACTTCGGTGGGAGCAATGGCTGTGGCTGCCCATCTGAACCTTGCGTTTCTACTGTCCTTGCCCGGCTTGAGGTCACGTGACCTCAGTTCAGGCCAGCAGGTGTGAGTGAAGGTGATGTGTACTATCACACAGGGGTCTCCCTGGCTGGGAGGTGGTCAGCGTGGTGCCTCCTCTATCCCTGAGAGGAGGCCCTGAGTGACCCATGCTCAGCTGCCCTTTGGCCATGATTGCTCCTAACTGAACCAGACCATGTGGGAGAAAGCTCTGCCGTGGCTGATCTGGCCTGTGCAGACCGACCTCACATCGATGCTGCAACGGGTTCCCGAGATGCAAATCACCACAGTGACACCAGAAGGACTTTAGTCATCAGGACTGAAATAGCCACCAGGCAGCTGGTGGTGAGGACCCAGACCTTGCAAGCTGGAGGCAGGGGGCCTACGAGCATCCTCTGTGCAATCCCCAAATGCCGGGACACCAGCAAGAGTCGGCCCCGTGCTTGAGAAGAACGGATTGGAAAGAGTCAGGAAGTGGGCTGCTGCTGCTTGCTGATTTTAGCAAAATCCAGCAGAGAGGAGCTCGGACAGCAGCCGGCTGGCGGCTGGCAGACAGAAGGACAGCTGTGCTCAGGGGAGGCTCTCAGCCTATGCATGCGCCTCACAAGTGGACGGAAGGTTCAGAAATCCAGGTGTCGGCTTGAGAGAGTCACCTTTTAAACTCCAAACTATGGTATAGAAACCTAAGGACTTCAGTCCCAAGCAGGAGACCCCCTTCAATACTTCCTAGCTGTGAGTAGAGCCAGGGCAAAGGGCAAAGGGCACACAGAGGGTGTGACCTCCTCAGCCAAGTCTATCATTTCTGGCGGTCCCAAGCCACCATTCAGAGGACAGGCAAGGGGGTTTCCAAGCACAGGGACCTGAAAATGAAAGAGGAAATTCAGGCTTAAGCCTCAGAGAACTCTGCCTGTGATTTCCTGGACATGAAACAGGCCAGAAACTAGTAAGAGCTTGGGAAAACTCATTTGCCAGATAGAACAGAATTGAGCCTGGAAGTAAGCCCTGTTTCCCCTGAACTTTAGCCTCTAGGAAGGCATATGGCAATACCTCCCCCACATGCATGAGGGGACTTCCCCAGAAGGCAAAGCTTGAGACCCTGAGCTGTGGTCAGCAAGCTCGCCCTGTGTCCCAGAGAAGAGCCAGAGTCTGACGACCACGTTCCTGTGAAGGACAAGGAGCCTTCAGAATGCTTGCCGTGGGCTGGAAAGAGTGGCTTAACAATCATGGTTGCAATATCTTCCTTGGACTTTATAAAAACATACCACAATGCAGCCCTCATGAAAGTTGTGAATTATTTAAGTGAAGAATCTTTAGAAGAGTTAGGGAATGCTGGAAGGACAGTTGGGATGGTCCGGGGCTTGACCTCCTGGTGATGTTGGGGGAGGGTGGAAAGCCAGTGTGATATGGAACAGGAGACACGGGCTGGAGCTCCACCTCATCCCCACCGTGGGTGAGTCAGTTCCCTCTTTTTGTCTCCATTTCCTAGGAAGTAAAACAAGGCACTCCTCCCCTGGCCATCACGAGGAACAGACCAGAGAGCGTTGAGGACAGTTCTTATAAACCATGGCTCACCCTGGGGATGGAGCTGGTACAGGTACTGGCATGTTTGTGGGGAAGGTGGAGCTCAGCTTTCCTGGAGCCCATCCCAATTGCTATGGATCAGCCTTGAGGACACTGTCCACACCAAGGGGCTGTCTGGGTCTTTCCATGAGCAAACTCCTCATCATCTATTTGTTCTTCATTGACTTAGAAATACATCTCCAGCACCTGCTCAACACCAGATCCAGCATCACAGAGGCGAGTGGGTGCTGAAGTCCCTGCTTTGTGACACTTGTACACCATCATGGAAGTAAACACAGAAATAGATGAGACCAGAGAGCATCAGACCTTCCTCATTGTCTAACAGCCTTGTCCTGGGGACAGATCCCACCACAATGTCTGAGAAGATCCATCCTGGTTGCCAAACCAGGCTTCTGGTGGTGGTTGACAATGTGATGTGATGGCTATGGTGGAAGTGGCAGGATGCTGGAAGTTGATGTTTTATGGTGGTTGTTAGGATGGTGCTTATTGTTGTCATGGTTGTTGTTAGGGTTGTTGTTGGGATGGTGGTGGTTGATGTCATGCAGTTGTTGTCATGGTTGTTGTTAGGGTTATTGTTGGGATGGTGGTGATTGATGTTATGTGGTTGTTGTCATGGTTGTTGTTAGGGTTATTGTTGGGATGGTGGCGGTTGATTTTATGTGGTTGTTGTCAGTTAGGGTGTTGTTGGGATGGTGGCAATTGATGTTATGTGGTTGTTGTTAGGGTTATGGTTGGGATGATGGTGGTTGTTGTTATGGTTGTTGTTAGGATTGTTGTTGGAATGGTGGTGGTTGATGTCATGCAGTTGTTGTCATGGTTGTTGTCAAGATTGTTGTTGGAATGGTGGTGGTTGATGTCATGCAGTTGTTGTCATGGTTGTTGTTAGGGTTGTTGGGATGGTGGTGATTGATGTTATGTAGTTGTTGTCATGGTTGTTGTTAGGGTTGTTGTTGAGATGGTGGTAGTTGATGTCATGTGGTTGTTATCGTGGTTGTTGTTAGGGTTGTTGGGATGGTGGTATTTGATGTTATGTGGTTGTCATGGTTGTTGTTAGGGTTATTGTTGGGATGGTGGTGGTTGATTTTATGTGGTTGTTGTCAGTTAGGGTGTTGTTGGGATGGTGGCAATTGATGTTATGTGGTTGTTGTTAGGGTTATTGTTGGGATGATGGTGGTTGTTGTTGTGGTTGTTGTTAGGGTTGTTGTTGGAATGGTGGTGGTTGATGTCATGTGGTTGTTGTTGTTAGGGTTGTTGGGATGGTGGTGGTTGATGTTATGTGGTTGTTGTCAGGGTTGTTGTTGGGATGGTGGTGTTGATGTCATGTGGTTGTTGTCGAGGTTGTTGTTAGGGTCGTTGTTGGGATGGTGGTGGTTGATGTCATGTGGTTGTTATTGTGGTTGTTGTTAGGGTCATTGTTGGGATGGTGGTGGTTGATGTCATGTGGTTGTTGTTGT
>NW_003852462.1:2806657-2810286 GCF_000181295.1 Otolemur garnettii
TGTTGTTGTTGTTAGGGTTGTTGGGATGGTGGTGGTTGATGTCATGTGGTTGTTGTTGTGGTTGTTGTGGTCATGTGGTGGTCATGTGGTTGTTGTCGTGGTTGTTGTTAGGGTCGTTGTTGGGATGGTGGTGGTTGATGTTATGTGGTTGTTGTCAGGGTTGTTGTTGGGATGGTGGTGGTTGATGTGGTTGTTGTCCTGGTTGTATTGGTTGTTATGGTTGCTAGGGTGATCATGGGGGTAAATATTGTGGTTGTGACTGCTGATCTTTGGATAATATCTGTTTCCAGGAAAATACACTATGGCCCTCTTTCCCAGATGGACACATTTCCTTATTTTAATGATTGATCAAGAATGTCTGAATTAAAATACAGAACTTCTTTAGGCCTAGAGCACCTATCTTCAATTGCCCTCTCCTTGCTGGTTATCACACCTCTCCACTTACAGGCAATGATCCAGCCTTCTTTAATCTTTGGGACAATGTTCCCCTCTCAGTGAATTTAAATAATTCTGCCAGTGAAAATTCCGTGAGATGCTCTCCAACATTTTATGAGTCTAAATATACAGCATCCGCTGTGTCTAAGCCTCACTTTTTTTCTCCCCTAAATCCTGTTGGGAGAAAACAAGCAATAAAGACCGTCTGGAGTGATTTGCTCTTGAGTCACCTCTTCTCAGTGGGCAGAATTCCTGAATCTTCCATTTCTTCTCCCAATTTCTCTGTTATTTTATTTACTTGAAGATACTCAGCGAAGTGACTTCTAAGAGCAGCTCTGTTCCACATTGTATGAAGTTGGGGCCCTTTCCCCCAAATGCTTTATTCACCCGATAGCTACGTTCGCAGGAGAACTGGCCTCTTGGCTCTGAGAGAACAAGGATGCCATGGCCAGCATGACTTGAGCTGCTATCCAGCGCCAGCTGCTTGACCTTGGGAGGGGGAATAATTGCCAAGTTTCACTTTCCTCCTTTATTACTTGCAGATCTTAACAGCAACCTCTGGGGCTGTCCTGAGGATCAAATGAGATCAGGACAGGAATCTTCTAAAGCTGAGTCTTCCCAGCAGGGCAGCTCAGCCAGGGGTGAGGCGTGACCCCACTTATAACAAGCAGATGGAGCAGTCCCTTCCCTCAGCCACGTGCCAACAGCCTTCCTGGCTCCACTCTCAGCCCATCTGTCCTCTGGGACTGTGCACCAGGACAGGGTGTCCCTTGGGGCTCTGAGCACAAACCATGCCTGTTGCTCTCATCACAGCTGCCTAGGCTGCGGACACTATCCCAGAGTAAAGGCTGAGTTCTGGGACTCAAGGAGAGATAGAGCCCAGCTGGCCAGCCCCAGTGGCTCCTGGTTCAAGGTGCACCAACCAACCACTGAGACCATTTCTTTGAGATCGGCTCCAAAGCCCAACACCAAGACCCACCTGCTCCACCTCTTCCTGGTCTTGACTCAAACACCAGCCCCAGTGAGGCCCCAGCCCATGTAGGAGCCTGCAGCTCCCAGTCTGTCCTGCCCAGCTTCCACACACATGGATCACGCTGGAACACACCCAGCGTTTTGCTCATTGTTCAGCCTGTGAGGACAGGAATTTGTGTCTGCTGTGTTCAGGGCTCTTCCCAGCACTTGGGTCAGTGCCTGGTAAGTATCAAAAAGCACTTTCTTGAATATTGTGACCAGATGAAGAAGGGAAGGTGATGCCTCCGGCCGATGCCTGGAGGGAGGCTGGGGCAGTCCTCAGTCCTCACCAAGCTGCTTCTCAGTGGCAGCAGAGTGACAACACTGACCTTTGTCCCCATGCGGACGTGTGACCTGTAAGGCACCCCACCCAACACACACTCACTATGTGCAAGCTGTGCATCTTTATTTCCAGAATCTTAAAGAACAAGGAACAGTTAAATGATACATCCCCAGTTCCGGAAGCGGGTCTGGGCTGCTGTGACTCCTGCTAGTAATCTTCATGCACCTGTAATCACACACATGTTTCTGAGACACTGGACGTGATGTTTTTTACTCAGCTTCAAAGCCAGGCACACCTCAGTCCTGGTTGGCCCAAAGTGGGCAGCGTAGGCTGGGCAGATTCAGTGTCTCCCTCATGGTCTGGAGGCTGGAAATCCAGTAGATTTGGAGTCTGGTGAGGGCCCTGTGTCCTCACATGGTGGGAGGGACAAGGCAACTCTTAGGGGTCTCTTTTATAAGGGCACAAATCCTGCTCATGAGGGCTCCAGCCTTGTGACATAGTCATGTCCCCAAAGCCCCATCTACTGACACCATCACCTTAGGAGTTTGAATTTCCATAATGGGGGACATAAATACTCAAGCCATAGCAGCTGGGAAGCCCCTGTCTTCTGGTCCTAGAATGTGCAAGGTACAGACACAAGGCTGGCAAAGACTCTGCCACCTACCCCATGGGTCATGGATGGAAAGACTGAGGCTGTCACAGATGGAGACTTGATATACCCTCATTGCATTTCATCACATGCACATGCTCTCGGAGGCTCTGAGTTCTGTGGGCACAGTTGACTGGCACTTTATCTCTCTCTTCCCAAGATCTGGAGGAAGGCGTGGCTCATACGGAGGGAAAGTCTTTGGAGTTAGGAGGCATTAGGGGTTGAACTGTGTCCCTCAGAAAGATACATTTATACCTATAAGTGTGACTTAATTAGAAACAGGTTTTTGCAGAAATAACCAAGTTAAGACAAAGTCATTAGGGTGGGCCCCTGATGCAATATGACTGGTGTCCTTGTGAGAAAGTGAAATTTGGACGTGGAGGCAAGTACTTGAGGACACACAGACACACACAGAGCTATGTGATGATGGAGGCAGAGATCGGAGAGGTGCTTCCTGGGTGCAGGGACAGTGAGATTGCCAGCAGCCCCCAGAGCAGTGGGAGAGACTGGAATGGAGTCTCCCTCCCAGAAAAGGCCAGCCCTGTTGACATCTCCATCTTGGACGTCCAGCCCCAGAGCTGGAAGGCAATGTGTTTCCATTGTTTCACCCCCAACCTGTGCTACTTCGTCCTGGTAGCCGAGCAAACTCTGACAGCGGGTGTGGCAGGTATTTATGCTGTGCCCAGGTAGTTCTGGTTCATCTCTGGGGCATATGGTAGCATTTCCATTTCTTGGTCCATTCAGATTGAGGGGGAGCTGCGAGACTTGCTTTGACCAGCACAATACGGGTGGTGATGTGTGAGTGAATCCTGGGCAGAAGCTTCCAAGACCAGTGTATGACTCACTGCATCCCTTTGGCCTGTTTCTGTGATGGTGTCCCCATCATGTGCCCCACTTCTAAGAGGAAGCCTTGGAAGCTTCTTTCCCTGAGGGAGGGTTGTCCCAGGGCCTCTGCCTACCTGAATGGCCTTTAATGAATGAGGAATGATGTTCATATGTTCATTGTGTTAAGCCTCTGAGACTTGGGGCCACTTGTTACAGCAGCATAACCTCATTCATCCTGGCTGAACAGGTGGAATGGAAAGAAGGAAGAAGAGTGGGAGAGGAGGAGAGATGGAAGGAAGGTGGGAGAGAAGGATGGAAGGAAGAAGGAAGGAAGGAGGAAGTGAGGAGGAAGGAAGGAAGGAGGATGAAAGGAAGGAGGAAGGAAGGAAGGAAGGAAGGAGGGAGGGAGGGAGGAAGAAAGGAGGA
>NW_003852462.1:2810629-2827926 GCF_000181295.1 Otolemur garnettii
AGGAGGAAGGAAGGAAGGAAGGAGGGAGGGAGGAAGGAAGGAGGAAGGAAGGGAGGAGGGAAGGAAAGAAGGAAGGAAGGGAGGAAAGGAGGAAGGAAGGAAGGAAGGAAGGAAGGAGGGAGGGAGGGAGGGAAGGAAGGAAGGAAGGGAAGAAGGAAGGAAGGAAGGACAGAAAGAAGGAGGAAAGGAAGGAAGGGAAGAAGAAAGGAAGGAAGGAGGAAGGAAGGGAGGGAAGGAAACTTGCTAGGTAATCATCAATTCCCTCCTATAACAGCTGAGCTTTGGGGGCTTCTGTGTGGTTGCCAGTGTGCCCATTACTTTAGTTACCGACTGTAGCAGCTTAGGCTAAGACCATGCACGCATGTGCAACCTTCACCTGCATGTGTGCTCACATATGTGCACGCACAGAGCAGTGCCAGGATGCACACATGTGTGTTGTGATTCCACACTTTGGAGTCCCATTTTGAAAGCCGGCAGCCTGCTCCTGCTCAGGGGACAGGGTGCATCCATTCCACCGAGCCTGACACAGCTGAGCCCGAGACATCCTGAGTATCTGAAATGAGGCATCGTCCTCCTGCTCTGGATCCAAAGAGCTGCTGATGTGGGGCTGAGGTGAGCTGCTCACAAAGGGCTAATGTGAGGGGTTGGTGTCAAGGTAATTTGTGGGAATAAGCCTTTTCTGCCCCCAGCCTCCCTCAGCAGGTGGTTAAAATATGACAGAATCTCATTTAAGGCAGAAGAAGTGATAACAGGCCCAGAGCTCAAGAAAACCAGCTACTTTTGAACAAAATCAGTCTTCATCAGAAACAACCCATTAAAAAAAAAAAAAAAGTGTGCCTCTTTCCATGCAGAACATTTGCATATTTTTCAAGTTCTTAACAGGGAAAAATCTGAAGGTGTCAGGACAGAAACCCTCGCAACAGTGCCTATTCCCTTCAAAATAAAAGAGAGGTGTCATTTTTAACGAAGGAAGAAAAAGGTGCCTTTAATCCCCTCTCTGCTCTCCCTCCCACAAATTGGAAACCCTCTCTGCAAGCAGCAGGCAAGGAAAAAAATGTAAATTAGCCAGGGAGGTTTGAGTGGGGTTTATTAGTCTTTCCAAACCCAGTAGCCAATTGTTTCCTGAACTTGAGGGCAGTGGATTAGACACTGACATTGGAGTGGACATTGATTCCACAGGCGAGGGCAGCTCCCGGCCTCAGCATATTTCTGCAGGGCATGAAGGCTCTGCTGAGCTGACCCATCACCAGCCTCTGGTCCCTTAAATCAGGGAGAAACTGCAGATAAGCTGAGCTTCACCTATGGAGTGTGGGGTGGAGGGTGGTGGGGGCCTGGGCTCCCCCAGGTGATGAAGGAGCTCTTTTGCAGGGGCTGCAAAAGTTGGGGGTGGGGAGTCTGCCCAGCACTGACCCTGTACATCTGTCCAGGCAGGATGGTGCTGAGTCCCTGCTGGAGTCAGTAGGTGAAGCCACCATGGTGGGAGCAGCATGCCCCCTGGTCTCTGCAATTATTCTGGCTCTGAAGTCTGCTTTTTCATCACTCCCTACCAAAGAAACCTCTAGAACAGGCATCCTCAAACTATGGCCCATGGGCCACATGAGACCCACCTAGGACATTTATCTGGCCTGCTGGGTGTTTTTGCCACCACTGCCTGTCCTGCTTAGCAGCCGACTCATCCCGGGGCCCGCAGTCTGGCCCTCCAATGGTCTGAGGGACAGTGAACTGGCCCCCTGTTTAAAAAGTTTGAGGACCCCTGCTCTAGAGCATTTATCTTAATTCTTTGTTCATTCCAAAAGGCTTGCTTTGAATGGGGGTGGAATTTTGGGCAGGCAGAAATAGAAGATGGCCTTGGAGAGTCCCAGCTGTGGCATGTAAGCCCCAAATAACCCCCTCCCATGCACGCAGGTGGGCCTCACCCCATCAGGTGAGCCCTTTGGAAAGGGGGTCTAGGGATCAGGGACAGGGAAGGCTGAGGGGTCCAGAGCTGCAGAAATGCTCTCCTGTTGCTCTCGGTGGAATAAACTGCTATGTTGTTCCAGGCACTTGGCAAAGAACAGCAGATCCCTCTGGGAGCTGAGACTAGTCCCCAACCATCAACCAGCAATGAGGGAGACCTCAGGCCACACAGTAGAGAACTGAATTCTTCCCACAACCATGTGAGCTTGGAAGAGGATCCTGAGCTCCAGCAAGCGATATAGCTGGCTTACACCTCCACTGCCACCTTGTGAGACCCTAAGGAGAGAATCTACTTAAGCTATGCCTGACTCCTGATTTATGGAAACCAGAAGAAAAAAGTGGTGTGCTAAGACACTAGGCATGTGGTTATTTGTTACACAGCAGAGATAGTTAGCGTGTAGTTCAACTGGAGGGGGCAGTATGTGGCTGGCCAAGCAGGGAGGGTCTGGATAACATGGCTACACTCTGCTGTGGGGGCCACACGCTCAGCTCTTTCACATCTGCAGTGTAGCGACAGGCTCCATGGAGTTGGTTCTGCACCAACTCAGGGTCTTCCTGGTAGAATCGTCCGGTGGGGCTTTGTCTCCCTGGGAAGCTGTGAGCACCTGAAGGGCAGGCCTGTATCTTTCCTTCCTAGGCCTGCTCCTAGCTCTGTGTCCAGCAGCTTGGAAACTGCCAGAAAGCTGATGGGTTCCTCAGTTCAGTGACACCATTGTGGGCATGAGAGGGACCTGATGATGACTTCCCAAGTAGCCACTGCACCCTCCCTCCTTTGCAGCAGCCCCAGCTGAGCACTCTGATGCACCCATCCTGTCACAGAGAGGGGCTCAGGAATGGACAGAAGCCCATGGAGAGGCTAATGATGACCTGGCCTCAGGGACTGGTTAATTGGGGCAATGTTGGGAGAAAGAGAAGCGTCTGCTTGCACTGTGGACAGGTGGGTGCCCACACAGACTCCTGCTGGCCTGCCCACCATGAGGGAAGCCAGCCTTCACGCAGAGAACAGGGGAGTGAAAGTGAGAGTCACAGAGAGGCTGAGCTGGACCCAACCCAGCCGTGTGGCACTCAGGATGCCCATGTCACCATGTAGGAGTGTATTCATCTGGGTCCTGGGTTTATGAACCAGCAGCAGAGCCCCAGGATGGAGGACAGACCTGGACAGATGTCTGGAGTCTGTGGCTCCCCTCCCTGTAATCAGGATGCAGAGCTGGGCCAGGGAGAACAGGGCTATATTGGGCTTATCCCTGCCCTTCAGGTGGTAGCCCAGATGCTGGACACACATATGTCCCCAGACCTTACCATGGCCACCTGTCTAGACCCCAGAAGTTTGAAATTAAAGACGCAGCTCCTGCTAAGATGTGTGCCAGCCTCGCAGCTGCAGCTCATGGACACATCAGGTAAGCACTGGGAAATCACAGGAGCAACAGTTTTAGGACCTTAACTAACTAGAAGACACGGCATAAATTTGTTTGACTGGAGGATCCAGACATAAAATTAAATTTTGAAGACGTTTTTATTTAATTTTATGAACAATTTTACAACTAGCTTTATCTACCAAAGATCACTAATGTGACAGGGACTTGAGAAGTCTTTGGGCTTATTTATTTAATTCCTGAGTGTCCATTCGTTTATAAGTCAATGTGGCACCATGCAGACACCACACACACACACACACACACACATATACAGACATGCACAATACACGTGTGTAGGCACAACATGCAATGCACACATGTGGATCCCAAAGCTGAAGTGATTCCAGACCTTACCGCAGGAGGGAGCAGGGCCTCAGACACAAGATGACCCAACCCGGGACTCTAAGGGCTCCCTAAGGAAGGCAGGGAAGGTGTCCCCCAGTGGGGGCTCAGCAGGACTTTCATCTTCCGCAAAGGCAGCAGTTCTCACCCTGTGGGTCACAACCCCTTTGTCACAATGAAAACACATCGCGGCATTAGGAAGGTTGAGAACCACTGCCGAGGGGCTTGGAGTCACCAAAATCCCCTCTAGATCCCACTAAAGACGGCAAAAGGAACAAGAAGTAAAAGTAAGTGGAAGGACGCCTCTCAGAGGAGCCAATTTGGGAGACCTCAAGCTTCCTGAAGAGGCCAGTGAAATATTAGCAGGGGTTTGAGAAGAAAGAGGGTCTCCACGACTAAGAATTCCCCATGGAGAAATGGGATCTGAAAGAGAGCAGAGCAGCTTCAAAAAAAGAGCTTGAATGTCGGCTTTTAATTGAGCTGGCTTTCGACTATAGAACTCTTTTTTAAAAAAATCCTTTAAAATTTATTATTATTAGATTCAGCCCAGACAAACAGCAAAAACTCTTGACTTAATTTTTTCCCTTACTTCTCAACATCAAAGGTCTCTAGCAAGTGACTCGGAATCAAAACAAATAAACCTTTCTTGACTTCGCTTACGATGCAACTTGGCTCAGAGCGCCAAGCAGTCCTCATGGGCCCAGAGGGGAAAAACAGACATGGAGATGAACAGGGAAATAGTAGCTGGTCACGGGAGAGAGAAGGATTAATGACAAACGGATGCTTCAGAAACTCAAGAGATACAAATGTACAGTCGGACATCTGTAACTGGCCAACCAAGGGACTGTAACAAACTGGTCACCATCGGAGGTGGGCACCATCAACTAGGCCTCCTGTCTGACACATACATGTGGTTCATGTCTGCTCTGTGAAAATTAGGTCAACTTAAGGAAGTGGTCAGTGCAGGGAGGTGGTCAGCTATGGAGGCTCTACTGTAAATTCAACACAATTCAAATAGCCAGGGACAGTAGCTCATGCCTGTAATCCTAGCCCACTGGGAAGCTGAGGTGGGTGGATTGCCTGAGACCAGCCTGAGCAAGAGTGAGACTCTACTTAAAAAAAAAAAAAATTAGCAATGGCATGCACCTATAGCCCCAGCTGCTCAAGAGACTGAGGCAAGAGGCTGGAGGTTGCTGTAAGTTATGACACCACGGCACTCTAGTCTAGGCAACAGAGTGAGACTCTGTCTTAAAAAAAAAGAAAAAAGAAAAAAAGAATTTGAACAAATTCCTATAAAGATTTCTTTTTTTTGCATCTCCCAGGACTGGTTCCCTGACCAGGAAACCCACCCAGTCAGTGGGCTGTGGGGGCTGGACTGTTCCTCCCGTAAGTCCCGCCGGGGCTCCAGAGTGGACAGCTTCAGCAGGTGAAGGATGTTAACTTTGCTTTAAATCTGATTTCTGCCTTTTAAAGAATCTTGCCAAGGGTGTTTCTAGGGCTGCCTTCCTTTTGTATCTTCTCATAGCTACCAGTAGGTGAGCTATTTAAGAGGAGAGGCTTTCTTAAAGAATATATCTAAGTTATTTATTTCATAAGCGAGTCAAGCCAATAATAAACCTTTTATGTGCAAAGTCCCAGAGGTAACACCCCACGGATGTCAGCAGACCCCCATGTTCCTCCTCAGGAACAGGCTAGGAAAGTAAAGACTTCTGTTGCCACAGACAGGTAAGGGTGGTGTTTTGGGTATCGTGCGTCTAGCTCCCCACAGATTTGGGGGGCTGCTAGTCACAGACTAGTTAGTCCCTGACCCCAGGCGGCCCCTCCTAGGATTTGACTTTCCTGGGGCTACCCAGGCAGGAAAGGTGGAGATGACAATTCCCCTCCTGCACGGTTCTTCTTGCTAAGACAGACTGCCCTGAAATCACGACACACTGCGGCAGAAAGCGCTTACGATTGTACGTGTCTCAGGGTCCTGGTCCTTTCACAACAGCCACTGAGCGTGGCCTAACAATCCCCCTGGGTGGCAGAGACCAAGAGAGGGGACTCCTAAACTTAGTCACAAGTCAAGCTCCCAAGGACATAAGACGGGAGGGACCAATAACACAGAAAGACAGAGATGAAAGGAAACAGGCCATTTCTGGGAGGAGCAGGACCAGACAGTGTGAGTTACACTAAAAACACATCGCGGTCCCCAGACCTCAGGACCCATCACACAAATGCTTTACTCCCAGAGAGTTCAAGTGATAAAGGAAGTGGAGATGACCCGTGGTTTTGCTGTCTGCTCTGCTGGAGACGGAGAATCTGGCTGGTGGGAATTTCTGACCAGGTCTGTTGGCTTGCCAGATCGGGGCTCCCCAGACGGTGGCTTCCAGAATGGCACAGTGTTTTGGTTGTTCTGCTCACAGTGACAGACTGTAAGTAAACAATTCCCCCTTTCCCTCTTAGGTTTTACTGAAAGTCAGCTGAAAGAAAGGCAGCGTAACAGGAGAAAGACGCACAGAATTTATTATAGCTTGGACAGCGTGGGAGTCGCACGAGAATGATTATCCCACAACCCACGGGGTCCACAGGTGAAACGTGGCGATCTGAGGGATATTAAGTAACTTCAGGGGAAAATGAATGGACTTGGAGAACATAGGCGCTGGGACAGTTAAGTTACCAAATTCATCCCAGAAAAAGCGCTATGTACCTCATTGCCGAACATGACCACAGTCACCGTGAAGCTGCCCCCCTTGGGAAACTGTGGCCTGACACCAGCGCCTGGTCCACCCTCCAAAGCCACCCGGGAACTTTTTCTGGAATGGCCATCAGCGTCATCGTTGTATTACCCTTGATGTCCTGAATGTCCTTGTTTCAATATTTCCCTTATCTTTGGATAAAGAAAAACGTCACCGGGGCCAGATCTGGGGAGTAGGGAGGGTGTTCCAACACTGTTCCTAGTTTACTTCCTAACCCCCTCACAGACAGTGCCCTGTGAGCTCTGTGCTCTTATTATCAGTGAGCTCCGTCAGGACCATTTGTAAACACACTTTTCAGCCGCACGTCACGGCGGCTGGTCCAGGTGTGGGTTTCTGAGCCCCAACACTCACTCTCTCTCTCTACCTACCTATCATCTGTCTGTTTAACTACCATCTATCATGCCAAGATTTTCCTGTTTCTCTACTGGTGTTTACTTGATCTGCTTTGCTTCTGGCAGTCAGCTGATGATTCTGAGGCACCACTGGACAGACTTTTACAATGTTTTCATCAGTTCTGCTTATTGCTTCTCTACCAGTGATGCTTCCGCTCCCTCAGAAACGTTTAATCCATTTGTACAATGCCACTTTCTTCATGGCATTATTCCTATAAATTTAGACTCATATGTCCCTGATTTCCCTTTCACTCTCACCAGATTTATTTTTTGTAATTTTATTTGTTTATTTATTTTTCGAGATAGACTCTCACTTTGTCATCCTGGGTAGAGTGCCGTGGTGTCACAGCTCACAGCAACCTTAAACCCCTGGGCTTAAGCGATTCTCTTACCTCAGCCTCCCAAATAGCTGGGACTACAGGCACCTGCCACAATGCCCAGCTGTTTTTCTTTTAGAGATGAGGTCTTGCTCTGGCTCAGACTGGTCTTGAACCCGTGAGCTCAGGCAATGCACCCAACAGCCTCGGCCTCCTAAGTGCTGGGATTACGGGCATGAGCCGCTGCATTTGGCCCTAACTACCAAGTTTAACAAGGCATTTAATGTTTGCTTGTTGCTCTAATTCAAGCTCTGATATTCTCACAAAGGCACACAAAATGTGCAATAAAATAATGAACGTCACTCAGCAAGACGCTGCCTCATGTTAACACAAACACGGATGTAAAATACTGATATACCAAGGTTAGGAACCCTTACTGAGCTGTTGGTAAGGTGCTGCCAAGAGGAGCACTTAGAGGAGGCAGGTGCATGAACTTAATTCAGACCTTGCAAGATGGCCTAGGACAAAGCCTGCGGGGCCCACAGAGCAGACAAGGGCTGGTAAATGATTCTCTTTGAAACACTGAACGGGACCAAGATAGAAGACAGTGGTTTGTGACAAAAGACTTGAGTCTTTCTTCCTGTGGGGTGAGTTCAGGTAACGAGAACTCAAGGAAGAGACTAGAGGTCATTGTTTTCCTCCTTGGCAGGTCCAACTTCGGGCAGATGAGGGAACTCCAAGAACAGCTGCACCCTCTGCTTTGGGAGGGCCAAGACTGGGGGGCCCCGAGACTGCTCTGTGGTCCAGCACATCAAGGCGGCTGGTTCAGGTGTGGGTTTCTGAGCCCCAACACTCACTCTCTTCCTATCCGTCATTTATTTGGCTCTCTAGCTACCATCTATCTGTTTAACTATCACCTAATTGTCTGTCTATCCATCCATCTATCATCCATCAATTTATCTATTCATCCATTTCTCTACCATTTGTCTATCACCTACCTATCTATAATCCAGCTATCATCTATCTATCTAATCTATCTATCCATCCATCTCTCCTCTATCTTTTATCTATCCATCCATCTATATCTATCTATCTATCTATCTATTATTTATCTATCTATCCATCTCTCTCTATCTATCTACCTATGAACCTCTCTATCTATATCTATCTATCTATCTATCTACCTATGAACCTCTCTATCTATATATATCTATCTCCCTCTCTCTCTCTATCTATATCTATCTACCTCTCTCTCTCTCCATCTATCCATCTATATACCTTTCTATCTCTATCAAAGCCAGTTAATTCGGAACCTTCAATGCATCCACAAATGCCCTTCTCCCTGGCCATGTGATGCAACCCAGTCTGGAGCTTATCACCCATCACATTTGTATTTATAGTCACACATCTTGAGTGTTTCCCTCACACCAGATCCTTCCAAACACAGTCGCTTCACGACCTGCACGTTTTGCCCTCATTTTATAGATAAGGCCGTCAACATTCAAGGTAAAGAGCTTGGCCCAGAGGAGGCAGACTCAGATTCTGCACTTGTGATTTTAGCTTCAACCCTGGCTCTAACAGGGGAGATGCCAGAGCCTGGTGGGAGAAACCAAACCCAGGTTTGAATTCTGGCCTGGTCTTGGGGTTTGAGCTGAAGGACAGCATCTTCCTGGGCCTCGGTTTCTCCGCAGTAGGGAGGAAAGATTTGTTGTGAGGATTAAGTGTGACATTGGGTAGAAAGTGCCCGTGGCACTGGCCGGCATCATGTGACAACAGCTCATGGTTACTATTTTTTTTAGTGCTGCTGTTATTGTAACCACTGCTAATACGCCCTTTAGTAAGAATTTAATGGTTTTCTCAGCAGGAGCAGAGGAGGAGAGACAGAGACAGAGTCGCAAACCGGTGAACCAGGACGGGAAGCAGAAGTTGCTCACACCCAAAGTCCCTGCTCACTTTCACGTTTCATGTCCCAAAGCCGTTCAAAAGTTGCGAAATCATCACAGGACTCAAGTGACTACTGTTCACCAGGTCCACACTACTGAAGTTATGTCTAATTAGCTAGTCTCAATTGGCATTAAGATAAATAACCTCTCAAATTATTTTTCCCTGTGAAATTGGGACTTGTTGGAAGGCAACCATCACTAATTCAAATCAATGAATTAAAACAAATGTGATTTAGTGGTTGCTGAGAGGAGAGGAAAAATTTTAATGTGCTAATCAACTCATCCGCATTGATGGTTGGGGGGAAATTCTAAAACACATTAATCAGCTGTGGAAGAAACAGTTCAGCGACAGTATTGTGTTGTCAGAGGTATAAATAAGCAGTAAGGTTTTAAGAACAAGCAATGCTTGGCTTCCCCCCCCTTGCAGGTGGGGCTCCCTCACAGCCAGCACCTCTGTCTCCCATAGTTGCATACGCCGGTCTGAAAGTGCCTACTGCCCACAAAGACCAGTTTGACATGTATTTTTTCTGCCTCTCTTTCACTCATCCCACCTCTTTTCTTGTTTCCGACTCCTGCTGACATCTAAGTCAGAAGGTTTAAAATATGCCAAAGTGAAATTTTGCCCCAAGTCCGGCTGTGCAGTTATAAGACATTTCAACAGGGGAGGAGAATATGTGGAGTGGAAGCCCACGCCCCAAATATGTTGCCAGTTGGGTCGGCCCAAAGCTGACGCCAGAGGCAAAGGTATAGCACACCCCCGAGAGAGGCAGGCGGGCGGCACGGTCCCACTCTGGAGTTGTACAGGGAGCCCCAAGATGCTGAACGGAGCTTCTCTTTGTTTTCAACTTCAGTCTTGACAAAAATGAAATGCCAACTTTATCTTTAGATCTCATATTCTATTTAAGTTGAGAAAAATGAGAGAACACTGAATCAGTTATGATTCTTTCTTTTGAAAATGACAAAACTCGACACAAACTGTCTTAAGTGAGAACGGCAATTTATTGGCTCAAGCAGCTGAAAATCTTGAGATGTATTCAGCCAAAGGCAGAATTATAACCAAGATGCAAACACAGCTCTGAGGACCTCGTCATGTGGCTCGGCTCTCCCTCTGCAGACTCCAGCCGGGGCTCTCCAGCTGTCTCGTCAGGGTGACAGGGTGGATGAGCCAGCTCAGTCAGTCTCACAGCCTCTCACATTAAATTGGGCAAGAAGAACATGAGAGTCTTTTCTGCAGACCCTGGAATCCTGCCACTTACTAATTCCACTGGCCTGGCCCTGGAGTGTGGTGTCAATAACTCAAGCTCTAAGTGATTTCCTGGTTCACGGCCCAGCTCTGTGACCTGGAGCAAGTTCCTGAATGTCCCTGGCCTTCATTAATAATAAGTGATGGCACCTTCTGCATAGGAGAGATACGAGGCTCAGATGGGCTTATGCAGACCAAATGCAGAGGGCGGTGTAGGCAGCACAAAGAGAGAACCCTAGTCGGTCACAAGCCAGAGGCAATCGACATTCTCCCTGCTTTGTGGTGAAGGAAACTGAGGCTGGGAGAGTTTAACTAACTGTCTCCAAGCTTCACAGCTGAAAGGGAGACCCCCCCCCCACTGTGCACAGGGCGAGGGTTTCCTCGGGACCACCCTGCAAGGGGAAGTAGGATGGACGGGCCAAGGACAACCAGGAGCTCCTTCTGAAGGACAGTGAATGAATCTGCCAGGGGACCATGTGACCGTGAGCCATTTGTTGAGCTGGTGGCTGCTGAGGGCATTTGGGACCAGATGCCAAAGTGGCAATTGGTGAATCTGGAAAGGGATCATCTATAGAACTTGGTGGCTTCTTTTGTAATCTGGTCTAATGTGGAAGGTTCTGTTCTGTTTTTTTTTTTTTAATGCTCCTTTTCTCATACTTAAAGCTCTCATCGGGGGTACATTTTGAGGATAATTTAAAATAAAGTCTGGCATAGAGAGCAAGCCATAGTTTGCTATGGTTGTAGGACGTGAACGGAGGAAGATACTTTATCTGGGAATGGTTCAACTTAAAGACACAGGTACCATGTCATTT
This sequence comes from Otolemur garnettii, assembly GCF_000181295.1. Taxonomy (NCBI): domain Eukaryota; kingdom Metazoa; phylum Chordata; class Mammalia; order Primates; family Galagidae; genus Otolemur; species Otolemur garnettii. Next base: position 2,821,788 of record NW_003852462.1, read on the forward strand.
TTCACGGCATAGAATGTACAAATAAAGAATGAAGGGACAGCTCGAGATGCACCCTAACTCAGGCTGAGCGGCGTGACGCCATCCTGCGTCGATTCAGTGAGGCAGGTATTACCCTCCTCTTTCACAGGTGAGACAAGCAAGGCTCAGAGGTGTTATATGACTGTCCTCCCAGAGGTGCTGGTCAAAGCCCCATCTCCTCCCTTCCATCCCAACTTCCCGTGTTGTCCTGGAGGTCCAGACCCCCGAGTCATGCCCATGCCCATCTCCTGAGGGCCACGGAAGCCACTTCAGTCAAAGCAGGGACCTGGCTGTCAGCTTCCTTTTGGGGAAATTATTTCGCCTCCCAAGCTCCACAATTCAGAATTGGCAGGTGGCAGCTCTTGTTCTGAACAGATTCCCCATAATGGGGACAGACTTTGTGGAAGCCAAGCTGCATCCAGGCTGCTGAGCTTGGAGAGTTTGGCATAAAGCTGTGTGTGTACCTGGGATGCGGGGCAGGGAGTGTGGCCCCCAGCACCTTCCAGGCAGTTCTCACACACACATGAACGCAGCTCAGCATCTCCATCCAGCATCAGGAACAAAAACCACCATGAGCTACTGAAATCAGCACAGGTACGCAGTGAACAGAGCTGGCACCCCTGCAGAACACACCTGCCAGACCAGCAGAGGGGCGGGAAGAGAAAGCAGACCCCCGCAGCCCGTGTCATGGGGTGCCTCTCCCACATTATAACTCGGGGCCGCCCACCCTGCTGACAATGTACCTTTAGTGTGGGGCTCTGCCCTTTCCCCTCTCTCTATCCAGGTGATCTCAGCGTACCTGTGTGTTTGTTTTCCAGTGAACCAGTTGACTGGGTTAGGCAATGGTGGCACAAAGTCACAGCTCATTAAACCAGCCACATAAAATAGCAGGGGACCAAACACCTCCCAGAGGAGTCTGGTGGGAAAGACCAGGGGAGCCACTGCCCACGTCAAGCCAGACATTGAATCCGAGCCAACAGCGCAGGGCGGGTGCATGAGAAAGTGCTGACGGAGAGCCTGGGAGGGCGCCTGCCCTAGAGTCACTTCTGTAATTGTTAATCAAGCAGCATTATCAGCCTGATCATCTCCATTCGCAGCCCGAGTGTCTGGAGACACTCACCTGTGTTCTCACTGTTCCACATTCTGCAGCACAATGTGAGGAGAGATTACAGGACCTGGTAAGGACCAGGCATTTTCACTCTTTCCCAGCCCTGGATGTTACCCGGGAACAGAGGGCCTTAACAAGCCTTTTCAGATGTAAAATCGTGTAGAAGAGAACTATTCATCCTGGCTTTCACAGAGACGGCTGACAATGAGGAAGCCCCATGCCCCTGATTAGCGCATGTTTATAAACATGCGAAATGCCTCCCTCCCTGTGGAGCTGCGCAGGAGACAGGGCACCATCCTAGGAAGCCACCTTGATCAACATCAGAGCCGGTCACCTGGGAGAAGGCTCGCTCACCCTCTCAGGTGCAGAGGCTGCCAGGTCAGCAAGGGAAACTGAGGCAAACACAGGCCTCGGTTTTGGTCACAGCCTAAGTGTGCACTGGCCACTTGCTGACTCACTAAAGTCTAACGAGTAGACTTTGGGTGAAGACCCAAGATGCTATTTCAGCCTCAGCCAGAGAAATAGCAACTCAAGGGCACGATAGGGAAGGCAGTCCCTCCTGGGTTCGGAACATCTTAGTGACACATTTAGGGCTCTACCAGAGAAACAGAACTCCCAGGACAGTGATCCTCAAACATCTTAGCACTAGGCACACGTTTACAGAGACCAGGGGTTGGGGGAGCATTAGATGCTCAGAAGGAGATGCGACCTAGATTCCTCCTATGGGCATCTTGCGAGGGGTTCGTGCTCCTGTGAGAATTAGCGCTGCCTGTGATGCAACAGGAGGCGGAGCTCAGGCCATGATGTCGGTGATGAGGAGTGGCTGTGAGCACGGCGACCCTTTGCTTACTCACTCACCTCCTGCTGCATGGCCCAGTTCCTAATGGCCCATGACCAGGGCTGGGGACAGCACGGCTGGAAGATCCATATTGACGTTCACGACCAGGTCCATCCCTGGGCCTCGGCCCACATCTGCACAGATTATCATATCTGTGTTTGCATGGTGTAGACGCAGAGATAATTGTATCTCCATCTCGCATAGCCTGTGATAGGTGTACTGGCAGGATATATCTCTGCATCTCTCTCCATATTGTACAGAAGCTCCACGCCCATCCCGTGGTGTCTGTTTAGACCTCCATGTTCTTTTCTATATTCCTGTAACTTTACATCTGTGTCTATGCACATGCTGTGGTTTGAACATGCCCCCCCCCCCCCGGGAAGCTGTGTACATAAAACTGATCCCCAGTGCACCAGTGTTCAGAGATGGGACCTGTGTGAGAGGCACCCAGGCCATGAGGGCTCCACCTTCATGGACCCACAGCAGAGGGATTCATGCTGTGACAAAAGGGCTGGCCACGGTGTGTTGGTGCCCTTGCTGTCCCCCATGCCAGCTCCTTTGTCCTTTCCTCCCCTGTGGTTGGTGCAGTGAGAAGGCCCTCACCAGATGTGGCTGCTTGACCTTGGACTTCCCAGCCCTCAGAGTCACAAGCTAAATAAATTTCTGTTGATTTTAAATTATACAGTCCATGATATTTTGCCATAGTGTGGTGTAAAGTTAAGGACAGCTGGGCACAGTGGTACCTGCCTGTAGTCCCAGCTACTTGGGATGTTGACACTGGAGGAGTGCTTGAGCCCAGGTGTTCGAGACCTGCCTGGACAGTATAGTGAGACCCCCATCTAAGAGGAAAAGACTAAGGCTATTGTATATATAATAGAGAGTGAGATGAATAAACAGAACAGAAATAGAAAGCTAATCTATCTCTGTGGCTATATTTATCCCTTACATATATCTATCTGCAGGAAGATACTATATCTGTATCTCTGCATCTGTTACTATGTATAGATATGCAGAGAGAGATGTGGGTATCTACAGGGACGGAGACATGTGTGGACACAGAGATACAGGTATATATGTATGAACAGACCGAGACATGTGTGGACACAGAGACACAGCTATATACGTATGAACAGACCGAGACATGTGGACACAGAGATACAGCTATATACGTATTAATAGATTTGCTGCAGGGATGGGCTCACATGATTGAGGGTCTGGCCAGTCAGAGACTGGCATGTTGGGCCATCAGGAAAGACAGGCCCGAGGCTCTTGGGAAAGGACTTAATTCAGGGGAGAACCTCTTCTTATTTATTTATTTATTTATTTATTTTTTGAGACAGTCTCACTATGTTGCCCACAGTAGAGTACCGTGGCATCACAGCTCACAGCAACCTCAAACTCTTGGGCTTAAGGGATTCTCTTGCCTCAGACTTCCAAGCAGCTGGGACTACAGGTGCTCGCCACAATGCCTGGCTACTTTTATTTTTTTGTAGTTGTTATTGTTGTTTTAGCTGGCCCAGGCCGGGTTTGAACCCTCCAGCCTTGGTGTATGTGGCCAGCGTCCTACCCACTGAGGTACAGGCACTACCAGGGGAGAGCCTCTTCTTCTTTTTTTTTTTTTTTTTTGTAGAGACAGAGTCTCACTTTATCACCCTCAGTAGAGTGCGGTGGAGTCACAGCTCACAGCAACCTCCAACTCCTGATTCTTCTGCCTCAGCCTTCCAAGTAGCTGGGACTACAGGTGCCCGCCACAACGCCCGGCTATTTTTTGTTGCAGTTTGGCCAGGGCTGGGTTTGAACCCGCCACCCTCGGTATATGGGACTGGCGCCCTACTCACTGAGCCACAGGCACCTCCTGAGAGCCTCTTATCTAAGAAAACCTCTTTGCACCTTTCAGTAGATTGGATCAGGATCCCAGACCATGGAGGACACCCTCCTTCACTGAAAGCCCCCTCAGTGTGGACACCAACCACAGCTGGCAAGTGGCCCTCACTGAAGAACTCAGAGTCACATCTGACTGAGTTACTTGGTACTACGTCTTAGCCAGACTGACACGTCAGACTGGTCATCACTGGATAGCACTGGATAGCACTGGATATGGATATACGTCGTCTTGCCGGGTTTGAGAAGATGGGAGGTGTGTCGAGACGTTAAACACAGGGAAATAATTTTGGAGAGGAATTGCCAACAGCTCTTCAAATGATTGGGTGACCATGGTTGCATCACTACAGTGACACATCTCATCAGTGAGACATGAGCACAGCCACTGAGCCAGCCACACACTGTCCTCAAAACTCAGGTGGCAGCTCATGTGTGCATTAGCACTGGGCTGCACTCTGCCCAGCTGCTGGAGCTGGTGCTCTCTGCACTGGTGCTGACCACAGGGGAGGACTCCAGGCACCTCTCTGGCTGCACTAGGGGCTCAGCCGACTTCCACGCCTTGTTCCAGTGACGCACAGCACACACGCCAGGGTACACAGAGCAGGTTTCTTACAGATGGGCAGCACGGGACCACAGAAGCCAGGACTCATACTGAGCCGGTCCCAAGGCTCAGGACAGCTGCCCCAGTGGACAGAGTCCCATCTGTTCTGCCTTACCATGGCTGAGAGGCCCTGGAAGGCAATCCAGGTTTATACTCTGGGTGTACTGTGGCTTGCTGGGTTCGGCACTGTGGGACAACCTATCGCAGTAGCCCAGGGAAGTTCAGACATTCCTCCTCACCTCAGGATGTTTCATTCCGGAACATTCTAGGGTTATTCTTGAGATCTACAAGTGAGAAAGGGAGCAGGAGTGGGTCAGTCCTAGGCCAGCTGGAGGAGTGTCCTGCGGGCTGTGGCACTAAGCTGTGGTGTGATGCGAGAGGGGAGACCCAGTTTCACCCCTGTCTTGCTGATACTGAAACACCTGTGCTCTGCCTCTGGGCTTGCACAACAAGTTCATGGCAGAGCTGGGATTGGCGCCCAAGAACCCTGCAACGTGAGTTTTAGTTTCCTTTTTAATAAGACTTACCAATAGTCTTTGTATTTTGAACCAACCCTGAATTATTCTTCTGAGGCAGCTGAGAGTCACCAGCTCCTACGCCAGTGACGACCCCACCCCACCCCCCACTGTGAGGTTTGGGACGGGTCACCTCCACTTGTGACCACCACAGCTGTAGAAACACAGGGGGGACATGTGAACTGGGGTGCAGCACCCATCCTAGGAAGCCCCTGATTTGCACGGTTGTTGAAAAGGTCAGAAGGCATCAAGTGTGCAGCTGTTTTTGTAAACTGAAGTGCTGTTCATCTGTCTGGGGCTCCCTCTCCCTTCATGTCTCACAGGTATCATTTTCCAGCTATTACATCTGTGCTCAGCTTCTCTTAATGAACGAACTGCCCTGCAACAGGCAGGAAGAACTCCAAGGCACGTGGAGTGCAATTTAAAAAATGGCATCTCTAAAACACATTTGTTCTCCATCCTCTTGTCCTTAAATATTGGAGTGAAGTCCACTATCCTCTCTTTCCTGTTTGCCCTCTCTGGCTCTCCCACGACTCCTAGCATGGGCTGCTTGGGAGTCCCTGGAACAGAGCCTGGTCTCTGTCCGAGGCAGGCCGTGGCCTCTGTTACCACTTGTCTGAGCTCCAAGCCCCATTGCTGGGAATCTCCTCTGCCCAGGCTCAACTACCAGGCATCTTGCAGAGGCTTGTAGGGCCCACGTGCACAGTCCAGCCCTCCACAGACCCCTGCCGTGCAGGTCCAGCCCCTGACATATCCCACACGCAAAGTTTAGGCCACTTTCCTCTCTCCTGGTCACGCTGAACTGCTGGGTCCCCCTTCAAGGCAGTTCCTGGGCCTGACACTTTCCTCCTCCACAGGACGATGCCCAGGAGAGGAGGGCTGGGCTACTATCTCCTTGGTGAGAAGATGGAAGAGCTTCCTCCTGCTCCCCTTCCACCTCCAGTTCTCTTGCTGAGTCCAAAGCTGTGACCACAGAACACCATGACCTGTGACCAGGCAGCCCACCCTGTCCTGTCCGTCACCCATGACCTGTGACCAGGCAGCCCACCCTTTCCTGTCCATCACCCATGACCTGTGACTTAAGACCAGGCAGCCCACCCTGTCCTGTCACCCATGACTTGTGACTTATGACCAGGCAGCCCACCCTGTCCTGTCCGTCACCCATGACCTGTGACTTA
>NW_003852462.1:2829527-2832633 GCF_000181295.1 Otolemur garnettii
AGCAAACAGGCACAGGGGCGAGTGGAGCTTCAGTGGCCACAGGTGCTGATGGTGCCGGGTCCCCTCACAGGCCTCTCTCCCCCTCAGCGTTTTGGGTGGAACCTGCCGAAAGTGAGGAGGGAGCCTGTTGCTATGGAAACTCCAGCTGGGCACTGTATGCAAATACCTGTCTCCCTTGAAACCTGCCTGCCAGTGACACTGAGCTGAAAATATAGAACACGGTAAAATGGGTTTTTAACTTTTACGTGGGGGCTGCAGGAGCTGAACTGCTAATTAATTATGCACAAGCACTCGGAGAGATGGCCTTGTAGACATGTCTGCGGGTAATGGCCTTCTGACAAATTCCCTGCAACTCTTAATTTTTTAGAGGGATTTTTTTTTTCTGTAAATAGAATGAGAAAAGAAAAGTCAGCTTCTTCAGAGCAGGCTGCTCCGGGCTCCCATTAGTGGGTTCTCCCTGTTTATCTCCTGTTCCCGCCCCCTCATTAGAGTGACATGAGCACAGCCCCTCAGGGGCTGGGCCCGGAGGCCATCAGTGCTGTCCTGGGTAAGAGGTGGAAGGACCCACTTAAATCAACACAAACTGCTCTCTCCATGTCTTAGCCCACAGAGACCAGCCAGGAGCAGGGCCTCATTCCAGCCTCCAGAAGGAGGTTTTGCAGAGCTCAAAGCGGGGAGGAGGGTGTGGAGCAAAGGCTCCCGGGGGCTGAGTGGGTCCCGAGCCCTTCGAGGCTCCTGAGGGGCCCAGGAGATAAACTCAGGCCCTGTTAAGCCCTCCTGCAGATGCACGAAGTTTATCACTTTTGAAAGAGGAGATGGGGCGGGGGCAGGGGGCCTTGAAGGATTGGGGAGAGGATGGACTCCGACCAGGGTGATGGTATGAGTAAGGGTGCGTCACATCACCTGCCTTCCTGGTCAGTCTCCCAGTCAGTCTCCTGGTCCATCTCCCTGTCTGTGCCTTCAGCCACGATCAGCAAACTTCCTCAGCACCTCCCAGATGCAAACTAGGGGGCAGCAGCCGCATGGGCCCACCCCATAGGGTCTGAGTCTTTCTCACGGGGTCAGACAGAGGGCAGTGGCTCCAAAAGGACACAACCACCCCCACAAGGCTGGGGAAAAAGGGGGGTCAGACAGTGGGGTGGGGAGTGGGAGGTAGTGCGGGGACCACGGCACAGTGTCCTGAGGGGCTGGCGGCTGAGGAGCTGCAGATGCCACTGTGGGGATGGAATCAACCTGGAGCCTGGAAAGCAGACCCCACGTTAGAGTCCTGGGGACCCCCTTCCCTCTAAGAAGCACTCTCTGGAGGGGCTGCAGAGATGGAAGCTGAGGCTCAGTGAGCGACATGGCCTCAGCCTGAGTTCAGCCAGGACAGCAGCTCTGGCACCGTCTACTCGGGACCTTGCTGGACACCTGCACCTCCGTTGTGAACACCGCTAGCTGCCCAGCTCCTCTGCCTCGGGTGTGCAGTGGGAGGGCTGGGTCCTGCTGTGGTTGGATTGTGCCCTCCTCAAAGTCATGTGTTGAAGTTCTAACAACCAAAACTCAGAACGTGACCTTGCATGGAAATAGGTCCTCACAGATGTAATTAGTCAATACAGGGTCCTATAAGAGTCAAGGAGGGCCCTCATCAATCAGTGTCCTCATAAAAAGGGACACATGGGCCCAGAGGCACAGATGCAGGGAGCAGGTCACGTGAGATGCAGGCAGAGACCTTCCTCTGTATAAACTGAGGGGCGCCGACCACGGCCAGCAACCACAGGAAGAGGAAGAAGCCAGGGGCAGACTGTCCCTCAAAGCCACTGGAAGGAACACATCTTCTGCCTTGGCTGTCTGACCTCTGGAGCTCTGAGATCGTACATTTCTGCTGGGTGGACCCCACAGTCTGGGGGCAGAGGCCAGAGGACCCCAAGGTCCAGTCCATGCAGGGGCTGACTGTGACCTTTAGTGCCATCACCCAGCCTCAGCACTGGCCAGGCTGGTGGAAACAGGGTCAGGAGGAGCAGGGATCACAGGATCCCCAAGGTCTGGCAAAAGGAAGGAAGCCAGCAGTCAGGTTTGAGGACATCGCTCTGTGTGTTACTGAGGGTGGGAGGACACTGGGCTTTCCTGTGCGGGATCTCCTTGGGTCCTGATGGCCACGCGGCTAAGAAAAGGAGGCGGGTACCCACAGACACAGTGAGGGCCTCGCTCTCCAGGTGGGAGCTGTGGGGATGGCTCTCAGGGATTTGACCCTTGACCCCGACAGCAAGATCCGCGCAGCTGCCAGCTGCCATGCACTGGTCCCATCTCTGTCCCCCTCTCCATCAAAGGCAACAACCCACCAATTGGTGATACTCCTCCAGGGGGACCTCAACTGATGAATTGTTTAGTAGGTAAAATTCACTTCCTCCATAATTGCAAATGCAAACAGAAGTGATTATAGACTGATTTGCAGCAATTTGGAAAATTTAAGGTGTACACCATTCTGTTGGAACGCGGAAAGCAGGGCAAGCTCCTGGGCTGGCTCTGAAAACTCCTCCACCTGGTCGGGGTGGATGCCGGATCCTGCCAAGGCCTCCTACTCAGCACCCTCCCCAGGGGCCTTCTGCTGTCACAGTGTGGCCCCAGGCTTCCTGATGTCACTGTCCAGGACCCAGGCTCTGGGGGCTGCAGACACATGGAGAGACGGCCTTCAACTAGGCTGGAGCTGGGGCTGGGGCTTGTTTCTCCTTCCTGTCTGCCCTGACACACAAGTGCATCACACTCACAAGTGCATAACAGTCACAGACACATGCACATAGGTGTACACATGCACCACAGCCCTGGGTGCACTCACACGCACACACCACACAGCCCTGGGTGCACTCACACACACACACCACACAACCACACAGCCCTGGGTGCACTCACACGCACACACCACACACACCACAGCCCTGGGTGCACTCACACGCACACACCACACAGCCCTGTGTGCACTCACATGCACACACCACAGCCCTGGGTGCACTCACACGCACATACCACACAGCCCTGGGTGCACTCACACGCACACGCCACACAGCCCTGGGTGCACTCACACGCACACACCACAGCCCTGGGTGCACTCACACGCACACACCACACA
>NW_003852462.1:2832902-2839813 GCF_000181295.1 Otolemur garnettii
TGGGTGCACTCACACGCACAGACCACACACACCACAGCCCTGGGTGCACTCACATGCACACACCACACACCACACAGCCCTGGGTGCACTCACACACACATACCACACAGCCCTGGGTGCACACACACTCACACACCACACACACCACAGCCCTGGGTGCACACACACGCACACACCACACACACCACAGCCCTGGGTGCACACACACGCCTCTGCTGTGACCCTTTCTGTCTTGTGCTTTGTCTTCAGGGTCCTCAGATACTCCAGCCTCAGCACACAGGTGCTGCTGCACACGGCATCCCCTCACTGGCTGTCCTCACACGCCAAGAGTTTTGCTCACATCTGCTCATTCCAGTCCTTTCCCAGCTAGGCAGAGAAACCGGGTTTTGGAGACAAGACTTGCCCATGGCTGTGCATCGTGGAGGCTGCAGGCCCAGGGTCTGGGGTCAGGCCAGCCACAGCAGAGCTCTCCCCAGCATATCACCTGCTGCAGAGAACTCCGATGGAGAAATGGATTCCTACTCTGGCCTTTGGGAGAGCCTCTGGGTCCTGCCTTTCAGGAGTGAAGAATCTACAATCCATGAAGGAGAGATGGTAGAGCCATTGGCTCAGAGGTTCCCATCTGGACAACCTTCTCTCCTGCACTTGGTCATCTGCAGAATGAAGATCAGGACGCTTCCACCCTAACCCTCTCCCTGGCACATGGGATGGGCCACTGGTTTACCCTCAGCTCTAACAGATTCTGGCAATGCTATTATTGTTTACAACTTGGGAGCAGATGCCAATGTTTAAACCCAAAGAATTAACCTTTCAGAGTGGGAAGTTCAGTTTCTAAGAACATTTATCAAAACTATTTTATTTGGTAACTGGGAGCCTTCTGGTCACCCTTTCCTCATTGCAGCACCCACTGGTGCAGCTGCCTGCTGGGCTTTCCCTGCTGGAACTCAGGACACACACCTGTGACCTCTCCCAGGCCTCTGAAGACCCCGTGGGCTCAGAGGGGCATTTCCACCACACAAAGGATTCTGGGATGGTGACTTTTCTTCCAAAGGGTCCTCTCATGGGGCCTGAAAAGCCCCCAGACCCCTAGACAATGCTGCCCCCAGTGTGTCTCCCTGCAGAGAAGCTCTCCTGGGCTAGCCCAGGTGACAACCTCAAGCCAAACGCGCCTCTGGGAGCCACAGCCTTCCTAAGGCTGAGGTTGCCTCCTAGAACTGACCCTACCGGAGTGAGGCCTGGAACTGACCCTACAGGGCTGAGGCCATGCTTGTCCTGCATTTAAATAACTGTGACTAGGTACGTGTCAAGGGAAGTTGAAAAGGTGATTAACAGGAGTAATTTGAAGTGAAAATAATGTTTAAGAGTTCTGGATTACTAAAACCTTGGTCTTCTGAGATCTTTCCAGTTTTATCTGTTGTATAATATCATGCAAATCTCTCTTTTTCTCTTTCTCTTTCCTTCTAATGGTAGAGTCTGCCTGGGCTTCCTTAGATTTTTAAAGTAGAAATTTAAATACAGTATCTGAAGCTTTTTAGCCTTACTTATGGCAACACAAAAAATCCAATTATCAATTAGAACTGATAATGTTTTATAGACTGTTCTCTTTATTAGTGCCATATTGCAGCTAATTCTGGAGAACAATTTCTTGGAAATGTCCCTGGGTTATGGTTTTGCTGACTCCATTTTGCAGAAGATTTAGGACCCTAGCAAGCGCCTGCCTGAGACTGCAGAAGGCCTGGCCACTGCCATCCTCAGGGGCCTCCTCTGGCTTTGTGGGCAGCACAGCCCTGCGCCCCCTCGAGGCCTGAAAGGTGATCACGGTCACGCCCACAGCACCTGGAGACCCCAGTGAAGTAATTAACCAACTCTTGCTGTGTGGGTTTGGTTTAGGTCTTTAATCCCTGCTGGGATGATCCTGAGCTTCCCTCAGAAATCAGCAGGGGCTGGAGGAAGCAGCATCCTTCCTGGTTCTCCAGCAGCTCTGTTACATGAATCTCTCCACTGCAGCCCAGGAGCCCTCCAGAAGGCCGCGTTCACAGGTCTGGTGCTGCCTCTGCCTCCCAGCACTTCACGGCCCACCCTCCCACCAGCAATTAACCCAGCTCCAGAGCCGGGGCAACTGCCTTGCACAGGGGGGATTTTTCTCAGTGGAAGCCGTGTGGGAGAACTTGCGTCTTCCACCTCAAAATGCAACCCGGCCAGGCGCATGGAGAGAAACTGAGTCAGAGGAATCGGGGCTCCCTGCCACTCCCTTCCCATGAGATGACATCTCTGTCCTTCTCTGACTGGGTCCTGGCCTGGCGTCCTCGGCTTTCAGTGAAGAAACTGGTGCTCAGCGGCAAAGCAGCAGAGTCGGGACTCAAACTCAAACTCAAACTCAAACTCCAGCTCTGGGCGCCCACTGTGCCTCCACCCCGGAGAGTCCTGTGTGTGACCTGCTCTTTGTACGATGGTATATTCTGTCCTTGCTCATCTGCTCCGGTCCTGATCTCTCCACTGTCTCTCTGAGCTACCTGGAGCCACATTGTGCACCTGTCTGGGTCTCATGGTGACGTTGCTACTCCCATGCTCAGCACGTGGCTACTTAGTAACCAGGACAGAGTTCACTTCACCCATATTGACCAGAGTCCCACCATAGAGAGCCCCCTCCCAGAGGTGTCAGCATGCCTTGTCCCTTGGCGGGCAGGAGAGGGGTGAGTAAGTGTCTAAGTCTGTTCTGGCTGTTCCAGCAAAGTTCCACCTCCAGGGGGCTCGGAAGCAAGAGATTTGTCTCTCACAGGGCAGGAGGCTGGAGGTCTGAGATGCAGGTCATCAGGGTGGGGTCAGGGTTCTGCTGGGGGGACTGTTCTGCTGCAGACTGCCCACTGCATCCTCATGGGGGGAAGACAGGGAGGGAGATCTCGGGGGACTGTTTTATACGGGGACTGTCTTGGTCCATTTTCTGTTGCTATAAAGGAACACCCGAGGCTGGGCCATCTGTACAGTGCAGAGGCACGCCATTCAGCTCCCGCTTCTGCAGCGTACAAAGTAGTGAGGTGGCACGGCGGTGTCTGGAGAGGGCCTCTGGAAGCTTCCCCGGGGCAGCTCACATGGCAAGAGAGACGGCAAGGTGTGGGGGGCACTTTTTCTAACAGCCAGTGCAAGGAGGAGTCGTTCCTCACTCACCTCCCACCAGGCCCCCTCCCTACACTCCACTCCCTGGGGACTGAACTTCAACATGAGATCCGTTGGGGACAAACCATATCTAAACCACAGCAGGTGCTGACCCAGTCGTCTTAAGGACTGTGCCCTCACAACCTCCTCCCCCTACCTCCTAATGCCATCAAGCTGGGGACTCGGATCTCAACACCTGAGCATGGAGCAGGGGCAGTAAGGGGGCCGGCCACTGAGGGGGACAGGAGGCTTCACCTGTTCATTCAATGAGTCATTTGCTGGGTGCACTTTCATTGTGTGCTGGGCTCGTGAAGTCCCTGCCAAGGGGACTCAGAGTCACTCCCGAGCTGTCTTGTCCTCAGGGCAGTGGAGGGACTGAGTCCTGCTCTGGATTCTCCCACCACCTTACCTCTCATCACACCATGTGGGCTGCTCAGTGGTGGCTTTCAACAGAGAGAAAACTTCCCACTGCCTTGCAGAGAGCAAAGGTGAATCATTCAGTCCAGGCGTGGTATACGGAGCCCCCAGGCGAGGTGTACGGAGCCCCCAGGTGTGGTATACGGAGCCCCCATGCGAGGTGTATGGAGCCCCCAGGTGAGGTGTACGGAGCCCCCAGGTGTGGTGTACGGAGCCCCCAGGTGTGGTATACGGAGCCCCCAGGCGAGGTGTATGGAGCCTCCAGGTAACTGGCACAGGAGGAGCCCCTTCAGGCATTTTGCAGCAAATATTAGAGCTGCCTGAGTCCAAGGGCATTGGGAGTTAAGATTGCTATCGGTGAGGTGACAGAGACCCATGTCACCAACAGGGCACTTTCAGAAGAGCCTCTGAGTCTGAGTTCACCGTCCTGCCAGGCAGGAGCATAACTCCCCGCACACCTGCTGTGGGAGCCCCACCTCCGGAAGGCCTGTTGTTTTCTCTCTTTACGGGGCAACCTGGAGAACATACTTGAGTACTGCTGGCGACAGTCTCAGCTGGCAGAAGTGGGAGGGAGCTTATTATTTAATGAAGCCACAACCTTAGAAAAGTCCCAAGAGATAATGAGAGAGGCATGAAAGAACTGAGTGCCCCAGTGACACAATGAAGGATGGGGAGCCCTCCAGGGTGGGAGCCCCCATCACAGACAGTGCTTACCGTTCTCCCAGCTGCTGCCAGTGGGCTGGTTTCCCTGGCAACAGGGTCAACTTACTCAATAAGGCTAAAGGGGAAACATCTATTTCTGTCCCGGCAAGCACAGAGAGAGAATACGCATTCCTTGGCCAGCAAGCAAGGCACAGATATCTATAGAGCTCAACAAATGGGAGGAGCCTTCTGCAGGTGAAGTGTGGGGCTCAAACCCTGAAGGAGAATTTGCTCCAAGGGACGCTATGATGGTTGTTTCTGGAACCCTCCTCAGCTTACCAGTTACAGATAGGTAGACATCCACTATGAATTCTGTTGGGCACCTGAGCCACACAGAAACCAAACTCGACCTTGTACTTTATGACCAGCTCAGTGGTGTGGCAGGTGTGTGGCACCAGCGGGCCTGACATCAGTTGATCAGGGAGTCTGTGCACACATCACATTCCCAAAGCCCCTTGGGGGGATGTCCTTCAATATGGTTCATCTGAATTTTCCATGAACACCCCAGGCTGAGCCTGGCTCCACTCTGGTGAATTCTCAGATATCGTCAGCCCCACGTGGTCCTCTGAGCTGAGAAGACTTTAGGGGCTTCCAAAAGATGACAGCTCATGGAAGGACCAATAAATGAAGGCCTGGCCTGCAGGAAGTTGGGATTTCTCTGTCTGCTCAGCCAGGGGCCCGGCCTCTTACGACATAGACAGTCTGAACGCTGACTTTTACCTCTCCTCCAGGTAAACGCATATCAACTTAATACAGAACAGTCCAGAATTAAAAGAGCAAAGGCCCAGAAGACCTAGGTGGCTCCTGGGCACAGGGCACAGGTGTGGGCTGAGGAGGGGCCTGAAGGAGTGGAGATGACACACAGGGAGCCGGAGGGTGGGAGCACCCACAGTGCAGAACAGGACCCCCCCCCCCCATGCAGCGCTAAGGGGGGTGCGGGGCCATTCACAGGACACCGTTTTGGCCCTCTGGGCAGCAGTTCTGCCGTTAGCCGTGCAGGGTGGAAACCACAGGAGCACAGAGGTTCCTGCAGGACTCAGGGGACTGCACCAGCCCAGGGAGAGAGTGGATATTTGGGGGGCAGAGAAGAGAGAGCCTCTGTCTCAATGAGCACCCCGAGATCTAAAACCATATCTGCTCACTGTCCCCTGGAGCAGCTACAGCAGCCAGATCCTGAAAGATAAGCAGGAGAGACGCCTTCCAGGACTCTGTAATGAGGCCCTGTAGGTGTTTTTATTTGGACATGTGACTCATTGTAGTCCGGCCACAGAGGTCCTGGAGCGGGGCAGACAGGCAGCCCCTGTCTTTGTGCCTTTGAAGCTGTAGGAGCCTGCACAGGACTGGAGACTCAGGTCTCCAGGTAAAGGCCCAGAACCCTCTCCCAGCTTAGTCCTGAGAGCTGCAGACACCAGCTCAGGGCAGCAAGAAACTACTGCATTTGCTTTTGCTCTGGTTGTTTCGGCTCCATCTGAGTCACTGGGAGCAGAAGGCATTTCATTCTCTCCTGCAGGTGTGGGGAGACCTAAACTCCCCTTCTGCCGACTGGGCCCTCTCACCTTGAGGACAGACCCTGGTCATTGGCTGACTTTCTGGCCTTCTAGCACTGGGATGCTGGATGTTGCCAGATGAATGGAGATGTTTCCTCGGGGTTAGCCTAAGAGCCCCAGGGAAGCACCCTGGAGAGTGCCCGGCAGCCAGGTCCTTTTCCGGCCTTGACTCTGAGGATGTCCAGCCCAGAGGGGAATATGGAAGAACCAGTGCACCTGCCACACAGCCCCACCCCCACGCAGCGTGGGCTTCCTGCACACCTGTGGGGATAGTAGAGAGCTTCCCATGGCCAGACAGGAGAGGGGCTGCCCTTTCAGTCTTTCAGGATACAGGGTGGGTTCTGGGACTCAGGCTGAGGCTGGGCTTCTGTGCCTTGAGCTGGTGTCTGGGGTCAGCCCGTGGAGCCTGGCAGCTAAAACTCTGCTCCCTGGGGCAGGGGGCTTAGCCAGACCTCTCTTTATTTTATCTTTTAAAAAGCATGAACTGAGTACTCTCCTCTCATCGGTCAGTTGCTCTAGCAAATGCTTCTGTTGGCACCGTCAGAGGGACAGAAGCTGTGCCCATTCTGCAACTCACAATGCGGTCACTTTTCCTCAAGAGCCCAGAGTGAGCTGCTTCTCCGTGAGTGTGGCCACAGCCCCCTGCCACCAGGCAGCATCACCTTGTGCCCAAGAGCAGGTGCCCAGAGCTGCCCGCCCAGGCTCAGGCCCTGGCCCAGCCCCGGCTGAGCTGAGAGTCATCAGCTCTTTACTACCCCTTATCATACAGGGCTGTGCGGCGTTCATGAGTTAATATACGCAAGGGACAGAGAGCAGGGAGGGCTAAGTGTGAGTCTTTGATTCTTGACCAGGACTGGTCGAAGTTTAATTGATTCTTTTAGAAATAATTGAGGCAGGAGGGAGGAATCTGAACAGTCATGTTTGGAAAGCTTACTCTGCATGGGCATCTTGCTGTGTTTGGTTTATTCTGTAACTAATGACTCTTGAGCACCTACCAAGGATAAGCCCTGGCCTGGGAGGAGAGGGCTCAGTAGGCTTTGTAGTTTTTTTTTTTTTTTTTGAGACAGAGCCTCAAGCTGTCCCCCTGGGTAG
>NW_003852462.1:2840000-2881082 GCF_000181295.1 Otolemur garnettii
CCTTAGGTGTACGTGGCTGGCGCCTTAGCCGGTTGAGCTATAGGCGCCGAGCCTAGGCTTTGTAGTTTTATGGGCTGGCAGGGAGGGGCAGGTCTGGAGAAGTTAATTAGAATTAGAAAGTACCCAGAACAGAGACTTTCAAGGTCCCAGGTCCTGCTCCTGGTCTGGTACTGGCTTGAAACTCCCATCCTAGCCGCTTCCTCCTCTTTTAGCCCTTGTCAGATGAGAGGACAAGTCTTCAGAGCACCTCCCAGTGCAAACAGAAGCATTTGGAATAAAATCCTTTTGGCAAACGCTGCAATAAGCAATGTCCTTTGAATGCTGAGACTTGAATTCACCTTTAAAATGCTGATGTGCCCTGTAAGTGGGGTGTGGGGCGCCGGCTTCCCAGCTGGGCTTGGCCACAGAGTCTCATTTTTACAGGGTCATCTCCTAACTGTTTTCTAAAGAACTACTGTTATGGAAAGTTTGGTCCCTGTCCCTGAGGCTGAAAGAAGAACAAGGACAAATGGTTTGAGGAGAAGGAAAGAGAAGTTTGTTAATTTGCCAGCAAACGAGGAGGGTGGTATATAAGCATCTCAAAAGACCACCGTCCTATCTGTGAGCAGAAAACCAGGGCTTTTTAAAAGGGGGCTGGTGGTCCATCTCGGGCCTGTGTGACTGTGACCGGTAGTGTCACATGTCACGGCATCCTGCTGTTGTTTCTAATTGGTGGTCTCGGTGGACTTATCACCAGGGACCCCTGGGCCATTCTGCTGACTCATCTCTTGTGGTTTCAGAACTAGAAAATGAACATTAGAGATGATTTTTCTGCCCGATGGATTGCTGGCCTTGGGGAAGGAACACAGGTTTTAATTCCCCCAAAGGGTGAGAGTTTTAAAGAGATAACTCATAAAACATTGTGTTGCCATTTTTAAGACTTTACCTGTTAATACCCCTGGCAAGCGTTCCCCTGTGTGCTTTTTAAGGCCCTCTGAAGAAACAAAATCTCTGACGGGCTATTTATACACAACCGGGTGTGACTTGCACTTAAGATAATATATCTTAAAAAGAACAAAGAAAATTCAGCCTTCCTTCCCCACAGATGGCCCGTGGGGGGGGGGGCGAAACAAACCACCCCCTTTCCTATTCCCCATGCATCTTTTCATCTGGGTGAGTGGTCCCAGTGAAGCCATTACCCGGTGTCAGCTGGACGAGATCTGTCATTGGTGGCATTTCAGCCTTTCTGCAGGGCCTTTGCTTTCTGGTTTGAAAAATCAACCGGCATTAATCGTCAGAGGCTGCATTTCCCTCCTGTTCCCCCAAGCAAGAGACACGGGCTGCTGCCTTCACTTCACGGCAACAGTTGTCAAAAAGAAAGACGGCTCTGCCCCTAGAATGTCCATTAGGCCGCCGCAGCCCTGTGAGCTTCCTAAGCCATTGGGCAGCCGAGCGCCTGCGATCTCACAGAGAAAATCCGCTCAAGATTTGCTGGATGGAAGGAGGTTTATCATTTTGGCAGAGGCCTGATTATGGAAGCGCTCTGCCCCATCCAGCTGTGCCGGAGGCAAGAAGCCTCATCATCCTCCCTACACCACTCCGGTCAACAGGGCCTTCAAAATAGGTCTCCAGAGCACAGCTAGAGAAACAGAGCTCTTTTCTGTCCCAGCTGGGGTCCGGGGCTGCCCTCAGGGTGTTTGGACGTCTCAGATGCAAAGATGCTTCCAGAGACAGCAGGCAGGGCTGACTGCCAGTGAGCTGTCCCCTGCGGTATAGCTCTCCTGGAGAAATACCAACTCTCCTATCAGCCAACAGGTAAGAGGTAAGGGATCTAAGCTCTAAGTGGGCAAAAGACAGAAGCGGGCAGTTTACAAGCACAAAAACATAACCAGGAAGTGGGCAGGTGGAAGGATGTCCACTAGCTGTGACACACAGAAATGCAGATGAAGAGTGAGCCGGAGCTTGCGTGTCAATACAGCCTCTGCTAAAGGGCCAGCACTTTCCTGCAGTCAGTGAGTGAAAGGACAGCCTTACTTGTTGCTAGTGGCTATAGAAAATTTATTTTCTGCAGGAAATATTTATCAAAGATTTTTGTAAAGCCTTGCAAAGAAACAGAATTGTAAACCTTTATCAGAATTCACCAGGGCCAAATCTAAGTACTTCAGGTGCCCGGCTATGCCCACACTTCAAGGCAGCCCCAACTGCAGGTGCCTGGCCGCTCACACGCCTCATGACAGCCCCCCAGTAGTGCTATTACCTGCACCCCAGCTTCCGAGTGGAGAGTCCAGAGGAGGAGAGTTGATGTCCTCAACCTGAGGGATTGCAGCTCCAGCCCTGACCGCCTTACTCCAGGGCCCTGAGTGTCTTTTTTTTTTTTGAGACTGAATCTCACTATGTCACCCTGAGTAGAGGGCCGTGGCATCACAGCTCACAGCAACCTCAAACTCTTGGGGTTAAGGAATTCTCTTACCTCAGTCTCCCAAGTGGCTGGGACTACAGATGCCCACCACAACACCCGGCTATTTTGTTGTTGTTGTAGTTGTTATTGTTTGGCAGGCCCGGACTGGGTTCTAACCTACCAGCTGCTGAGCTACAGGCACCGAGCCAGCCCCGAGTGACTTATACGTTTGCCTCAAGCCTGTAAGGAGTCTGAACGTACATGCCAAAGGCACGAGAAGCTTTTGACAGCAAGATGCTCACCAGTTTATTTATGAAGGTAAAAACTTGAAAACCACCCCATGCAATGTGATAACAATAACATCTAGAATTTCAGGAGATGTCAAAATGAATGCAAAGACATTAATCTCTAGAGCATACCCAAACCCTGCTAAAAAGGAGAGAAAATGACACATTTTTTTCTTTAACAACAGGTAAGACCACAAAGAGGTGAGGACAGGAAAGGAGATAATGCCCTTGTTTTGGATGCTGAGAGTTTACAGACACAGCTGCCCAGAGAAGGCAGAGTCCAGTCAGCAGCACAGAGGGCTCAGAAGACCAATAGCACTCCAGAGTCTCCCTCCCCAGGACCTGGGGGAGACGTGGAGGTGTGGGGAGGGTAGGGGATGGGTGACGGTCGGGTTGGGAGGTAGTTAGGCCAGGCTCACCTTCCCACCTATATGTGAGGCACAGCAACCTTCCACCCTGGCAGGACACCAAAGGTTTATTCTTTGGAGAGGCTAAAACAAAGTCACCAGAAATGTGAGGATTAGATCAATGACAAAACTGGAAAACAGTATGATTAATGGAGCCCCCAGTTGGCTCAGGATCTGTAGACCTCTCCTTTCCAAGCAGGAGACTGGAATTCTTTCCTGGACTAACTGACCGGTGCAAGAGAAAAGACCTAAAGACACTACCAGCAGTCTTCCCAATGACATCCTGGACAGACCATCCCACCACAAAACACAGTTGACAAACACCACCAGCCACTCAGCATTCCCAGTACATCCGATAAAGGGCTAATAGCCAGAAGTTACAAAGCAATGAGGCAAATCAGCACAAAAAAAAAATCAAACAACCCCATTAAAAAGGGGCAAAAGACATGAACAGACACTTTTCAAAACAAGAGAGACAAATGGCCAATGAATGTATGAAAAAATTGTTGCTGATCATTTGGAAGATGCTATTTAAAACCACAGTGAGATATCACCTCACCCCAGTTAGAATGGAGTTTATTAGAAAGTTCAAAAACGATAGATACTGGCGTAGATACAGAGAAAAAAGAATGCTTAGACACCGTTGGTGGGACTGCAAATGAGGTGTGAAAAACAGTATGGAGATTCCTCACAGAGCTAAAAGTAGACCTACCATTATATCTAGCAATCCCGCTACTAGGTATTTGTCCAAAGAAAAAGAAGGCATTTTATCAAAAAGACATCTGCACTTGAATGTTTATGGCAGCACAATTCACAATTGCAAAGATGTGGGATCAATCCAAGTGCCCATCAGTCCGTGGGTAGATTAACAAAACGTAGTGGATGTACACCATGGAGTACAGCTCAGCCCCAAAGAAGGATGAATTGATGCCCTTTGCAACAATTTGGATAGGACTGGAGACCATTATGCTAAGGGAAGTATCTAAAGAATGGAAAAATAAACACCCACATGTATTCTCTAGCAAATAGGAATTAGCAGATGAGCACACATGTGCACAATGGGAATTAAACTACAGGGCAGGGAAGAGGGGATGGGTGAAAACCTACCTAACAGGTGCAGTGAACACTATCTGAGTGACAGGCACCCTTATAACCTGCACTCAAGCATTACAAAAGTGATCTGTATAACCAGAAACATTTGTACCCCATAGTACTTTGAAATTAATAAAAAAAAATATTAAATTTTTAAGGATCACTAAAATATTTGAAGGAGGCTTTTACAGATGCCAAACAAGCAAACAGGACCCCAGGGAGGAAGCAGTTATGTAGGAAGATGAAAACCAAAGCCAAATAATACACCATGTCAATAATATCCACAAAGTTACAAGAGAAGGTATTATATCCATGAAACAAGAAAAGGATGCCATGGAAAAGGAACATGTAGAAAACACAACAAAGAAATTCTTGGGCCTTAAAATTTGAAACTAGAAATTTGTAATTTCTAATTTGACATTAGAAAGTTTCTAAGATGAAGCTGAAGAAATCTTCCAGGAAGTAACAAAATGGCAAAGAGACGTTTAAAAGATAAGAAAATCTTAGAGAATCATCCCCAAAGCAAAGGAAGTTAGATGAAAGGAGAACAGACCCACTGGAGGGGACAGAATGGTCGAAGGAAGCTGGTGATGACTCTGTAATTCTCGATGTCTCTTATTCCAAGCACTGCTCATAATTAACTGTGAGATTCTGATAACAAACCTTGAGGTAGGCATTATGTTTATCTGGCTCTAAAATGAGGGCACTATGGCACAAAGGGGTGAGAAGACAGATTACCCAAGGTTACCCAGCCCCCGAATGGTGGAGCTGGACTGGAACCACACAGGCTGACTCCCATGGCTAAGCTCTCCACCACTATACGAGACTTCCTCTCAGTAAAAGAGCTTCATAAAAGTTAACAAACAACTCAAGATCTTTCTCAGACCTGATGGACACAAGTTCCAAATTGAAGGCCTCCTTTGAATGTCTGGCACAATGGATGAGAAATCACCCTTACTACATCATAAAATCAAAGAACTTGAGAATACGGACGAAGCAGAGATTAGAAGCTGGGAAGAAGAGAGCAAATGGCCTATGGAACAAAAACATCATATAACGTCTGACTTCTTAGGGTAATGCTAAAAACAAGGAGGAAATGGGATAATGCTTCAGATTTCTGAGGGGATGTTGTCAGGCTAGCTATGGTCAGCCACAAGGTCAAGTGTGATGCTGGACTAACCACATTTTTGTACACAGCAGGTCCACACACCTTTTCTCTGAAACCGGCTGGAGAAGGTGATTTATTAACATGAGAGAGTCAACCAGAAAGAAGAAGCCACAACCTTGGAGACGGGGAGGAACACGAGAGAGGTGGGTCCCCAGGGCAATGGGGAAAGAGGTTTGGAGATGATTGCTGGGTCCCAGCACAGAGCACAGCAGTCCACACCAGAGGAGGCTGAAAGCCAGGGAGAGTCGTCCCCAAGAAGATGAAACTCAACTAGATGTGCTTGCATGAACTATCTTCAACTCCTCTGAAAGTCAGTTTCTACAGGAATAGGGGAAAGAAGCAGGCAGACGAAACAAACAAAAAGAGGACTGAACCCCGCCAAGAAAACAGTTGTTTAGATGGAGGACGATGATCTCATGATCTCCAGCGACTTGGACTCACACCTGACCATTCACTATGGCAGAGTTGTGATCATGTGAGCCCAGTGTTGACCTCCCAGAATAGTGACAGGGCTCTATCAGTGCAGTGGCCAAGGGCACATGGGTGCAGAGTGGGAAGGAGGAGAGGACATTAAGCATTTCTTGTCTTCAGTGACAAGTCAATGACCAATCAGATCTGTTAGAACATCCACAGATATCAATGTGTTGTGTATAAACATAAAGGTCAATGCCCAAAGAAACAGTAAAAAAATGGCAAGTGGTGACCTCGGGAATTGGGACATGTGTGGGAATTTGACCAGAGACTATTGATGCATAAGATAAATCTTACAGAAATAATTGACTCTAAAACCACATGCCCACTTTGCAGGAAAAAACTCCATAGGAAGACAAAAAACAAAAACCAAAAAGCAATGACGAATGTGAAGATTCTATTATAACACAGAAAGCTGGACTCCGTGGTGCCGAGTGAGAAGGGGGGCCCCACATGCTTGAGTGTCATGACTGCAACGTGTAAAAAGATCTAGAAAAAAGACTTGATGGAAATGCACCAACCACATACTAAAGGTGGTTGTTTAGAGAGTGTGGTGTTTGAAAAATTCTTCTTTTAACTGTTTTCCACATTTTCATAATGTGATTATATTCCTTTTATAAGGGAAAATAAACAGCTCTTTAAAGCAATGGTGACTGAGAACTTCCGGCCTCCGTGTTCTGCTTGGAGCGGGGGGTATCAGCACCGCCACAGCAGTCGGGGCACAGACGTCAGGACTGACAGTCAGCGCACAGAGCTGAGAAGTGCTGTCAAAGGAAAGAGGCCCCCCCAAAGAACAGAAAGAGAATGGCATAGGCCTCAGTTCAGCTGTGGCTGTGTCCTTGACTCCATGGTGGCCTGGACCCTGAGAAGCAGAGAGCACACACATTTCTCTCCTGAGCCTGCCAGATGCCTCCACCCCTATGGTGGGGTCACCAGGATGAGGTAACCTCCCCTCTCCCCTTTGTACTCTATCTGAAGAGGGCAGGGTCTCAGAAAGACACCCCACTCATGAGGGTCCAAGGACCCCCATTCTCATTCCCCACAAAGTCATCATTTCCTCACCTCCCCTTCCCCCTGTTACAATGTGAGGTTTTAGGGGAACCTGTATGATGTTACACACCTGGGAAATACTCAGTCAAGGAACAGACCCTGTCTCAGGAATAGAAGGTGTAGAGTCTCTCCAGAAAGTGCTCTGGAGAGAGAGCATACTGTCAGGGGTGGCTGGGACCAGCTCACGTGGACGGGTGAGACCCCAGCAAGCAGCTCTTTCCAAGTTTGCGTTCAGTAAGATCAGGCCAGCAGCTTGGAATCAGCCCTGGTGGGAGCATTTACACCCAAGGTAATGGGTGAAGGCTACAGATGCACTCCCAGCTCCCCTGGAGAGCTGGTTTTTAAACAATTACTCCCACAGGGCTGCAGCCTTGTACCCACTTCCTTATCATCCCTGAGCACTTCTTGGAAACAATCAGTAGTCTGGTGGTTGTTATAACGGCTTGTTAAACTGAAGAGCATACCAGAGGTTGGACTTGGCATTTATAAGGACTTTTCCAACCAGAGAGTATTAGAAACCTTCACTATTGAGAGGATTTGAGAACCAGGGTTCTTTCTTTACTTCTTCCAACAATTCTGGCATCTCTCAGGCTCTTAGAGACCTTAGTTACAGTCAGGGCAGAGGGTGGGCAGAGGGTGGGGCTCAGCCACAGTCCAATTCAGTGGTAGGACTCAGTCAACATTCCACAGCAGGCGAGACTGTGCTTAAGCATTGTAACAGTTCACATATTTTTTTCTGAGTATGCCTGGAAGGAATCTGCAGATCACAACCCATCCATCTCTGCACTCCATTACCTGGTTTAAAAATCAAAAATGTGGCAAATGAGTCTTGGGTGAATCTGCCAACATGGCATAATAAAGATTTATGCTTTGTAGAGGTTTCATCTCAGAATGCAAATTCTGTCTCTATGAATCCAAAGAATGATTACAGTGGGTAAAAATAAAAAAAAAAAAATCAATGTACAGAGCTAGACTCTCTCTAGGTAATACCAGGTCTCTGAGTCAGAAGCCAAAAGATTCCATGGGGACCTCTGAGATCCCTGGTGGGGCCTGAGCAGGGGCTTCTTGAACCTCAGAACTGATAGAGTGACTGGGTCTCCCAGAGAGTTCTTCCCATTGACATGGGTTCAAAAGTAGCCATGCTTTGAGATAAGTTACTGTCCAGCATTTTATTCAACAAACACTCACTGATCACCTACTCTTTGCTTATGTCTTGTGCCGCTGCTCCCATAGCAATGATCTTATTTAGAACATTAAACAGGCTCACCAGGGGGGTACCATGGAGACAGAGGCTCTGCTATCCCTGAGGCTGCCTGACCGGCCTCCTTCCTTCCTCCACCAAAGCCTTCTTCTGTTTCTTTTTTATTTCAAATCAATATGAGGGCAAAAATTTTTAGATTACATTGTTCTCACTTCCAAGGTAAATTTCCAGTTGTAAAAGAGCCCCTCACCCGGGGAGCGTGCTGTACACCCTGGTGTTGTGTCCATTAGGTGAGATCCCATGAGATGCCCTCCCTCCTTCTGCCAATCAAACCCCCCTCCCTCCTCTGTCTACCCCCGTACTAGACTATAGTTGTGTTTTATTGTTCCTATGAGCATGTAATTGTTTATATATTGGTTCCATGTTAGTATTGAGTACATTGGAGATCTTTTTTTCCATTCTTGTGATACTTCACTAAGAAGAATGTGTTCTAACTCCATCCAGGTAAACAGAAAAGCTGTAAAGACTCTATCCTTTTCTATGGCTGAATACTATTCCATGGTATGCATATACCACAATTCGTGGATCCATCATGGGCTGATGGGGGTTTGGGTTCGGCCTTCTTCCTTTTGCACCTCCAGTGTCCTGCCTCAGGGCCTTGGGATGTGCTGCTCTGTCCTCGGAAGGCTGCTCTTCTGTACAGCTTGCTCCCTGCAGCCCACTCCATTGTGATCCCTCTTGAACCGTCCTCCACGGCACAGACCGTGTCTCCTGTCCAGCCTGTCTGCAAGGCGGCACTGACAGGGCCATGTGTGACCCTGGCCATGGCCGCATTCCTGCTGTCTCACTTATGTGCATTTTTCCTTATTATAACATCATCATCACAACATGAGTCTTTGTTAGAACAGCTGGAAGTAGTTTATGTCTCAGGATTACCGAGTCCTTGACTCTGTGTGGATAAACTCACACTCTGATTTGCTTCACTTATGCGTTAGCACAAGTCTGTCCTCCTTAATCATTTCTCCATAAGATCACGGGCAACTGAAGGTGTATCCCTAAATCAAGTGACTCCTATGTTCCATCTCTACTAACAACCGTGATAACTTACCCTGCAATGCAATAAAATAGAGTTTTCCTCTGATCAATATTGCCAGCTCAAATGGTGGGAAGATTCTCTCTCGGGGCCCCCAGTTCTGTGGCCTTGGCCTCTCCTCCCCTGGCAAACCGACTGCCTCAGGAAAGTTGTTCAGGCCCCAGCTTCTGATTTCCCCAGATGGTGCCCTTCAGAAGTGATAGGTGAATAAGAAAAAAAGGGAATTGTCCTAGAGTCTAATAACAGAATGAGACACACTCATTAAACAAAGCCTGGGTAATTAATAAACAATAAAAGTTTGTTTGGCTCACAGTTCTAGAGGCTGGGAAGTACAAGGTGGACGGCTGCATCTGGTGGGGCCTTTTTGCTATTTTAACATGTTGTAAGGCAGCAATGCAAGATAGTACACGTGACAGAGAGGGGGAGGGAGCTGAACTCGCTTTTATAACACGCTCACGCCTGCGATGATGAACCCAGTCCTGGGTTTTTGGCTGTGCTCAGCCCAACTGCTTTGTCCTCCACACAACCTTCCCTGATCTCCCTCTGGTGAACTCTTCCTCTGGACCTAACAGTAAAGGCACAGCTAAGACCACGAGAGCGGCTCATCACCAAGCACCAACTATGTGTTGGCACAATTTACCAACCCTTTAAATAAATTTTTATTTTTTATGGTGGAGGAAACTACACTCAAAAGTGCCCACTTGCATACCTGTGCTCACGGCATTGTTGTCGAAGCCAACAGGTGAAAGCGGACCACACACCTGTCAGCGGATGAAGGGATGGAACTCTGAGACACACAAATACTGTAGGATCCCACTCACATCGGGGCCTAGAATCATCAGACTCACAGAGACAGAAAGCGGAGTGAGAGCAGCTAGGGGCTGGAGGACCAGTGGGGACAGAGTTTCAGTTTTGGAGAAAGATGGCGGTGGCCATTGCACAACAATGGAGTTGAAGTATATTTAAAAATGGTCAATTTTACGTTAGGTACAAATTACCTCCATTTCTACACAGGGCTTTATTTTCCTAGGATGTAGTGATCGGGCACAGCCCAAACCCACCAGCTCCTGAGCCCCGGACTTCTCATGTTACCCTCGTCCTCCATTAGATTCCCTATCGCCCCTGCCAAAGTGTGGCTCCTGTGCAGCCAGGACTGCTACTGATTCATCTTCAATCCTCCAAGGACCTTAGGGAGCATCTACAGAAACAAAGGAAGGGAGGAAGGCCTCCCCGAGTGGGTGAGCGGAAATGAGCTTTCCAGGGATCACGTAGAGCCAGCGGCAATGACTGGAGCTCCACTTGCCAAGAAGTCAGATCACAAAATAGGAAGGGAGATCTGGGATCCTGAGATTGAGATGCCGGGCACGGAGGATTTTGTTTGTTTTGGTTGTAAACAGTTCTGGGTTCAACGGTAGCAATTGGCCACTACGTCTCACTTCCCAGCAGCGCCCAGAAGTGCTCAGCAGACCCCCTTCCTCCCTCGGCAGCCAGCAGAAGCCAAAGCCTGTGATTTACAGGAACCAGGTGTCTAATGAGGCTGGAGGCGCAGGACACCCACAGGCGAACCGTCCACATAAAGAGTGAAAGCCCAGCGGCGGGTCGGGGAGAGAGCAACGGGTGTCATGGCCACCGGCGTTAGTTAAATTTAATAGCAGGGTCCTATTGACTCTAAGAATCTTAATTATCAGGAAGAATGACCTGTCTGTTAGCAGCAGAAAAATGATCAAAATGAAAAACACATAAACCTAAATTGTTTGCTTGTATTTTTAAAAATAAGATTAATTGGCTAGATGGGGTGGATAGGTTAGAACAGTGAGGGGGGGGTATTCGGGCAGCTGCTTTCTTAATGCCCTCAGCCTCCTGCGCTGTGGGAGCCCTGCTGAGGGAGCATCCATCAGGCAGTGTTTTTGTTATGATGTTTCAACGCATCCTCGCTGGGCTGCTCCCCACTAAGCGCTTTTTGCCTGCCAGGCGCTAGCGGGCCTGTCAGCTGTCGGAATCGGAGGTTCTGAGGAGGTGGGTGCAATTGAAGTCTCTCTGGGAAGACAGCACAGGAGCACATGCTCACATGCACACACACTCACTCCCACCCACATCCTGCAGTTGCCTGGGCCATGATGGCAGATGCTTGGGTAGATGTAACGCCACTGGCTAAGCCACCTGGCTTTGCATGTCCCAGTAGGCCAGGGAGAAGGGAAACTCCATTCACTAGCTGATTTCTTTTTAAAAGAAAGCCTATTTTCTGCGGTTAATGACTGAACATTTAACTGCCTTTGTTCTTGAATGAGCTCCTTGGATAGACAGGTTTGCCCCTCCCAACTGTTTCCCTTTCTGGTTCCAAGTGTGTGCTGCCCACAGGCACTTTAAGGGTTTGGATGCACAGCCAGGCAGGCCAGCTACCCAGCACCTCCCTCGGGTTAATCACGCACATTGGGACCACAGGCAACTTCTCCATAGCACTGAGAATCTGCTCAAAGTCCAGGGTGCTGTGGGAGGTGTTGACAGGCTACCATAGGATGTGCTTGATCCACACTCAAGGTCTACTGGGAAGACGCCCAGACCCAGGACCTGGAAGCACTGCTGTGTCCATGCTGCTGGCCTGTGAGGCATCCTGGATTCCCCCGGCTGCCCTGCACCACAGAACATCAGCATTACAGGCTGAATTGGGCCTGCCACTCCTTACCCCAAATTCACCTGTGGAAGCCCCAGCCCCAGAACCAGGGAATGTGGCTGTATTTAAAGACAGGACCTTTAAAAGCATGATTGCATTTAATAAAGGCCATTAAGGTGGCCCTAATTCAGTATGACCATCAGTGGAAATGAACTCAAACTCTGTAAGATGATTTAGAGAGGTCTATTCTGAGCCTAATATGTGTGATCAAGGCCCAGAGAGCCACACCCAAGAAGCCTTGAGCACGCGGTCTCACCATGGTTGGGGTCTAGCTTGATTGTATCCATTTCAGGGAGACAGGAATGACAGGTAAAATCACAGACCAACGCATGGAAGACGTTCATTGGTTTGGCCTGAAAAGGTGGGACATCTCAGAGCATGGATTCTAGGTTATAGGCGTGTTTAAAAGATTCTTTGGTTGGTAACTGGTTAAAGAAACGACGCTTTGTCTAAAGGTTTGGAATGTTTTAAGGTAAGGAAGTCTGTTAACCAGAGAGGAGTCACTGGACCTAGACTCAGACTCAAGCAATCTGTTAAGCAAATTGAGGATGGGCAGGTTGGTTTACGCTTTGCCTTGCGCGGCCTTAGGTCTGATAACCAGCTGCAAAGGGCATCTCCAAGAAGGGAGGGGAGCAGGATGAGGCATGTCCAGCCTCCCCCCGCCTGGCCAGCAGCTCAGCTTTAGATCATTTCTAGGGTCCTCTTGGTCAAGAGGGGTCCATTCCATCAGGTGGCGGGGATTAAGATTTTGTTTTAGTTCACATGACTGGTGTCCTCAGATGAAGAGGAGGTTCAGACCCAGACATGAGACAGGGAACATGAGGTCCACACATGGGGAGAACATGGCCCCCTGCACCCCAAAGGGGGAGTCCTCGGAGAGAATCCACCTGCCAACAGCTGGAGCTTGGACTTCCTGATTCCAGGATGGTGAGATGATCACTTTGTGTTGTTTAAGTTGCCTAGTCTCTGCTGCTTTGTTACAGCCGCCTGCACTGGGACAACAGGTGCCTTCTGTCTCTGCAGGTTCCGTGACCCAGAGCTTCTGGGTCCGTATGGGGGTGCTAGTGGCTCCCACTTGGAATTTGCTCCTGCCAGGGCTCTCTGCTCCAGCCTTAACTTGCATGGTGTTTTTAAGGCATAGCAATGTTCTTGCCCTTAAATCAAAGCGTTATGTTTCAAAGGAAATTGAATAAAGCATGCTTTTGCAGCCTTGTGGAAACGCGTGCCACGCAAACACTGAAGATCCTTGTCTGAAAGTAATTCTCTCCCGACTCCTTAGGCCACCGAGGGACTGAAATCAAAAGATGGGCAGCGGTTCCAAGCTCATCATCCGTCACAGGCAGATGAAGCTCAAAGCTCCAGACTTTTGTGCCCTGCTCTAAATTTAGCTAATCACACCTCTGAGTCCTGTCGCTGCCCAGGCCCCCTGCCGTCCCCGGTGGGAGGATTAGCAGCAGAGACTGTGGTAATGATATTGTGCACTTTCAGTCTCTAGTCTCAGACGGGTTTCAAAGGCCTCAGCCACCCTGACTTTCCCACGCCTGTAACACCCAGCCGGGCCGGCGCAGAAGACGGCTGTTAGCCGGCTCCCAGAAGCAGAGTGGAGAGGCGGGGAGAGCTGCACCTGCTGTCTGTGGGACACGTGACTGTTGTGGCCATGTGCAGCGCTGTGCTCCTCCCTCCAGGGCATGCCATGAACACGGGGCAAGCCACCACCTCCTGGAGAATGGACCGTGTCCACTCCCATGGTGTCAGGTGGTTTGGGACATCACTGAAGCATAGGCTCTTGACCTGCTGAAGCCACTCATGGTCGACACCCAGGACCTGTTGTTATCCTGTCCCTCTGTTGTCCTCTGGGAAGAGATCACAGAGAGAGAGAGAGAGAGAGGAGCTGCCCTGAAGCCCCAAGTGCCCTTTTCTTGGCCAAAGTGACTCACAGAATCTAAGGGGAGGGGCTCTGGCCCCCAACTTTCCTCTGGAGTAGCATTGGGACCCCTATCGCCCTGTGCACATTCTCTGCCCCGAGAGAGAAGCAGATGCAATCTCTGAGGGTCATTTTGAAGGGGAGACTGGACGAGGGATGCAGCCCTGCTCTGGCCCCTCTCCCTGTCCCTCCTCTAGGGAACACACCCCGTGCTGACACCTCATGCTCCCTGATACTCCTCTGCATCACAGGTTCCCCGGGGCCACACGGCCTGGGCTGGTCCACAGGGCTGGACATCCTGAGCTGAGCATTCAAAGCCCACCCACCAACATCGGCTCCATCTCCATCTTGACATTATTTCTTGAGCTTTTCCTTTTCTGTCATCTCCCAAACGGTTTACAGTACAGGCGAGGAAGAGCTGTGATATTTGATGCCTCCCTCCCATCCACCCCCTGGCGCGTCTCGGGTCTATTAGGCAGAGGCAAATGTGGCATCTCAGTTATGATTCCAGATTCGTTTAAACCTCCACGTGTTTGCAATAATTGTGGCAAAAAAATGAAAAAGGAGTCTTACAGAATTGAAATCTAAACCAAAGATCAGAACTCTCCCGGGGGTGGGAGATGTGACAGTGGCCCCCCTTCCCTCCACCCCATGAAAGGAACTCAGATGGGTGCTCCATGAAGGTGCCTGGAGATCGGTTCTCTCTGCTTTCGGGGTCTTGGGACGGGGGAGGCTGCAGCTCACCCAGGACACCTGGTTTATCCAGGACTTGCTGGTTCCCAGCTCACAGCAAAGCGGAAGGGATGTCAGACTCTGGACCCCAGACCCTGGGGTCCGGGCAATTCTCACGGGTGTGCTGCGCAGAGGGTTAGGGCCCCTCTCGGCCTGCTGGGGCTCATGAGAGGCTCTGATCACGTAAGAATCAACAAGGCCCTGTCTCCACCCTGGAGAAACTTGGGGACTCCCATGGGGAGAGCCGACACTGCAGCAGTACAGCTGTGAAGCCCTTAAGCTGCCTCCCGAGGCCCACGCTGGCTGGCTCTGCTGCTGAGTCAACATCATTTCTCGCCTTCGGCTGTGCCACTTCCCCTGTGCTGTCCAGAAGAGGTCTCTCCAGGAGCCCAGCTCCAGTCCCTTGTGCAGTCTCAGGAGGGGAGGAGGAAACTACGTTTGTCTCTCAAAAGCCAGAACAACGTGCTACGTACCAAGTGCCCTAGACAATCAGAGAAAATTGCCTGGCTGTCCTGGAGGCTGGAAGTCCAAGGTTAAGGTGTCACAGGGTGGTTTCCTTCGGGGCCTGTCTGCCTGGCTTGTGAATGCTGGGTCCTCCCTGTGTCCTCCCAGTGTCCTCCCAGGGTTGCCCCTGTGTCCTCCTAGGGTCCTCCCGGGGTCATCCCTGTGTCCTCCCAGGTCATCCCTGTGTGTGTCTGTCCTGATCTCTTCCTACAAAGGCAGTGGTCAGGTTGGAGGAGCGTCTACCTGCATAGCCTCATTTTACTTAATAACCTCTTTAAGGACCCTGTCTCCAGTCACTTTGGGGTTTGGAGCATTACCATGTGGATTTGAGGGCAACACATGATGTGGTCCATGATAAGCTCTTATCCACTGGGACGTCCGGGCCCTCTGCCGCTCACTGGCCTCATCCTGGTCACTTTCCTCCCCCCACAGCACCTCTTGCTTGGAGTGGACCCTTCATAGTCTGTCTCTCTGAACTGGTTTGTAACAGCTCCAAGCAGGCAGGGTTCCAGGAAGTTTTATGCCAATGTCTCCTAGTCCACAGACAGGGCCTGCCTGGTGGCTGGTGCCTTGGGACCGTAAGGGAAACGCATGGGCTGCTGGCTCAGGAGGGACCCTGAGCCCCCAGGTGCCCAGCGGTCTCAGGCAGGATGGTGTAATGTTCCAGCCAGAGGAAGGAGCCGCAGGCAAGGCGGGGTGCTGGGGGCTTGGGAGTCCCCACACTGCCACGCCTCCATCCTAGGAGCTTTCCTCAGTCTGAAACTAAAACCCTTAGGGAGAACATGGCCGGGAGCAGGTGGGCACAGCTGAGACGTGCATCCAAGGACAGGCCTTGCTTGCTTTGGAGGGTCCAGCGCTCCAGCCCCTTCCTCCCACATCTGCAGATCCCACATGTCATCGCCAGGTGCAGGTCTGACCCCATCTGACTCTTCTCCAGAAGGCAGATTTTGCTGAACCTTGGGCCCCATGCTCTGGGGCAACATCTCACATGTCTGCAGCTTGTGTCTCTCACTGGTGCCGTCCACATTTGGGGAAGGCCTGGTCAGTGTGGCCACAGCCCGGGGCTGGAGGGAGCTGCCATGGTTTGCTCCTGGCTCCCCCTGCCCCTCGCCCACACTGGGTCCTCCCTCAGGCCCACATTCCCTGTAGACACGTAAGTAATTTCTGCAGCTCCTACATCTGTGCCAACTCTCCTGTATCCCTCTTCATTTGGGGGGCACCCTTGCCTGCCTTGACGGGTATCCCCAGAAGGACAGGAGCCGAGTCTTTGAGGAAATCTGGGAGGATCCCTTCAGTACCAGGTCCTACGCTTGCCATCGGGCTGGGGTTCCCCACACTGGCATCTTAGCCAACGGCAGCCAACAGAGATTTGGTACGGCGGGTTAGCTAGGGTGTAATGAGAAGAAGGCAACACAAGAGAAACCCAAAGCCCTGAGCGCAACCCTGTCACACAGTGTCCTTGCTGTGTGATCTTGTGCATCTCAAGTCCCTGTGAGCCTCAGTTTTCTCATCTTTGAAATGGGGGTGCACTGCTACCAGTAGGACAGTTGTGGGGTTACAAGGGCAGCATGTCTACACTGCTGGCTTTAGAAGGCACGGACAAGCCGTCCTCCAGTTGTTCACATAGGCTGGGGTGAGGCAACACCCAGTCACAGGGCTAAGACACAGGAGGGAACCCCCAAACCCGGGCGTGATTGGGTGGCCCTGAAGAGTGACAACAGGGATTAACCAAGGTTAGTGTTAAGTTGTCTTAGACCACATGCCTGCCTCTAACTTCCCCCAGTTATAGAGTCATTTCAAGGGTGAAAAGGGGCCAGAATTTAGGGCAAGTTGTTAGCAACAGGAGATGTACTAAAAACATACACACACAACAATAAAAAGCTACCTACTGAGTATTTGGAGATGACTGTGTAGCCATCCACATAATTTACAATGGCAACTTGCTTTTTCTTATTTTCCTTTTAAACCTGCTCTAGGATACAGGTTTTTGTGTTTCCCTTTTCCCCTCTCTACTCGTTTTGTGTCTGCTTCTCCTACTTCTGTCTGTTTTTTTCTTGACTGGTTCCCTGTTTTACATTCTAACTCGTCTACTAGCAAAGTCTAATAATATCAAAGAACAGTGCCACATGTCATCAGGAGTTAGAAGACTTACTCTCCAAACTTCCTCCACGCTCAGCTTTGTCTTTTTGGTGACTACCTTTTTGGTTTCCTCTTATTTTTAAATCTCCCAGTATTTATATATAGATGTAGACATATACACCATTATATATAATAGATGCAATATCATACATGGAATATACTTGTACAATATCATATGATATTATATATAATAATGTCATATAATATACATAATATTATACATATATTTCAGATATTATTTTGAGTCACCAATGTGTTCAGAACTTTTTCCACTGACATAGTTTTTCTTGGATCCTGTGTCTTTCTTTGGGGTTTAATTTCCTACTTGTGGAAGCATATCCTTTAGTACCACTTTCAAAGAGGGTCGCTGAAGAGTAAACAGTAAATTTTTTCAGTCTGTGCCTGAAATTGTCTGGAGGGTGGTTTAATAATTAAACACAGGATTTCCAGGTTGAGAATTGTTCCTTTCATTTTTTATAGCATATTCAATTTTATCCCATCATTTTTAGCTGCTAATGGAGACGATTCCTTTCCTTTTTACGGATCTATTTTTTAACCTCTTTCCTCTAATAAAGATTTTTCCTCTGTCTATGGAGTTCTGAGGATTGCACAGTTTCCTCTCCATCTATAAGTTTCAGGAGCTTTGCCATGAAGTGTCCGTATGTGGATTTGTTTTATTGATTTTGCCCAGGACTCTGAGTGTCTCCAATCTGAGTACTCGGCATCTTCCCTCGCTTTGGGAAAATTGGCAGTCGGTTTCTTCTTGAAATGTTTTCTCTCCATATATTTGCATCTCTCCTTCTGGAATGCCTTTTCGATCTGTGTGGAAGTTTCTTGTCCCACCCTCCTCGGCTCTTCGCAGTTTTGTTACCGTCTCTCGTGGCCGCCCCCTTCCGCTCTTCCTACTCACTGAATCTGTCAGCTGAGGCCTGACTACTGGCATCCGTTTCCAGAAGTAGCATTTAGCCGGGGATAAGCCAGTCGTCTAATATTTTGTGTTTGCTTCCTCAATCTTCAGCACCTGTCGAGATTCTCTTGGGAATTTTAAATGAACTATTCCCCTCTTTTCATTACTTCTAGCTCCTGAGGAGCTAATTTTACTGCTGTTGAATCCGCTGGGTGTTTTTGTGGTTCCCCCGCTCTGATCCCTCTTGCTGTCATTCCTCCTAGCAGAAGACTGGTTACAGTTGGGCGGCAGTGGACTCAGGAGAAATGTTCCTTTCCACACTCCTGAGCAACTAGTGCTGGCCGTGCCACCCGGACCCAGCCCAGGGCAAGTGACGGCCAGTTTCTGGACAAGGCCTCCCTCATCCTGCTGGGCAGAGGCCACCACACCCACCATGGCTACCTGCCCGGGACCTTTGGTTGTGTGACACAGACAAACCCCTCAATTCCAGGCAGAAAGTTCTCTTAATTTGTCAGCCTGGCCCAGAGCCAAGAGAGAACATGAACTCCACCCTCCAGCCAACCAAGTCTGGGATGCTCATTTCTCCCTGGGGATACTAGTCTCATTGACAATCTGGGCCAGCAGCCCCCTCCCTATGTTTACCATGGAGCCCAGGCTTGCTACTGGGGACGTTGGACCTGCAGCTCTTGGGGCCTGATCCCGAGAGTGAGCGAGACATCAGCTTAAACTCTCCCCTCCCTCCCTGGAGCTCCTTCCTTTCAGACCTGTGGATTTTCCTCCTTCTTTTTGCCCCTGGCTGGTAGTCAGCAATTTCTTCCATGCTTCTATGGGGAAGCAGCCTTCCACATGGTGTGCAGTAGCCACGTGGGCAGAAGTTTCAACAGTCAGGATCTTTTATCGTGGAAGGAAGGTGCACAGAGTGCATGGCTGGTACCCGCACAGCTATCACCCTGAGCTAAGAATCCATGTCATAAAAAGAATATTTGTTAGCATGGACGGATATGTATTTTATATTACCTTCATTAAAAGTTGATAAAAATACCATATGTGGTTATTGAGAGGAATGGGGTGGAGTTGGGGGGCGTCCATTAGGAGAGGAGGCCAGTCCAGGGATGGGGAAGGCTTTATTGGCAGAGAAGAGAGCAGAGAGGGGCTGCCCAGGAGCCAGCTTCCGGTCACACAGCTTTAAGAGACTTTTCTTACCCCTATCAGTGTAGTGGGAATGTGGGAGTGTGGAGGGACCACTCTTCCCACCAGGGGCTTATCTCTGGTGCCATCCAGGACTGGGGTGGGATGTTTCCCAGGAGCACTGCTGGCCTTGAAGCCCTCCAGGAGTCTGTAGAGCAGCTGCTGTCTGGCTTCTGACTTGCTTT
The DNA here is from genome assembly GCF_000181295.1 of Otolemur garnettii. Lineage (NCBI taxonomy): Eukaryota > Metazoa > Chordata > Mammalia > Primates > Galagidae > Otolemur > Otolemur garnettii. The sequence continues at coordinate 2,859,397 of NW_003852462.1, forward strand.
CTTCCACGACCTGTCCTGTCCTCCTGTGACGGCAGCACTTTCGTCAGGATCATGGGGAGTCCTTCCCCACAGTGAGGGTGCCTTTTGGGATATACGTGTCACACATGCAGATACAACATACACGTGGAAAGAAGACTGACACGGCCTCTCCCAAAATGTTAACAGGGTTTTATGATCACGCACATGTCAGTCTGGTCAGGCCACTGTAACAAAATACCGTGGACTGGGTGGCTTGTAAACAGCAGGAATCTGCTTCCCACTCTCTGGGTGCTGGGAAGTCTAAGATCAAGGTGCCCGCAGATGGTGTCTGCTGAGGCCCACTTCCTGGGGGGAGAGGGGCTCTCCGAGGCCTCCGTAAGGGCACTGATGCCATTTATAAGGGCTCCACCCATGATCTAATTACCTTCCAGAGGCCCTACCTGCTAATACCATTCCCTGGGTGTTCAGAATTTCTGCATAGGCATCTTGGGGGGCATAAGTATTCCCACCACAGCCACCTGTGACTTTTCTGCTTTCATTCATGTAAGTGTAGCTGCTGAAATTTTATTATAAACACTTCTTTCCTTTGAAATAGAACGGAACCTCTGTAAGCTGGAACAAAACTCCCTTCCTAAAGCAACACAAGTCAATTTGCCCAATGCACAAGGGGGCTGCTGTCAGGAAAGGTCATACTCCTCTCCTAAACATCCAGCCATCCCTGAGAAGGTTGCTGGCCCTGTCCACTGGGGAGCTTCAATTTAGTTCATTTATGGGTCCCGCAGGCAAGGACAGGTGCCACCTCCCGCCAGCTGAGTTGCCACTCCCCTCCTCCAAGTCGGCCTGGATGGCTCTGGAAGACTGATGTGAAGGTCAGCTACCAAGGCAAATGCTTCAAAGAAGGAGGTACCTTCTCTGCAGAAGTTCCCACCACAGACCAGGTGGCCCCCATGGGCCCAGCCTGCACCTTTCCTCTGCGTCCGTGGGGAAGTGTTTTGCAAGGTTTTACTCTCACTGGGCTGCTGTGTCTGGAAGCACTCACACACACAGGGGCAGGGGTTGAGCTGGAAGGTTGCAGGGTCTTATGTGGGGAGCTGGCCCCAGCATCAGTATCTATTTTATGGAACCTCTCTTGCTCACCAGCTCTCGCGAGCTTCCCAACTCATCTGTTTGTGTTGATACTTGGAGCCTCACACTCACCACAGTCCCCAGGTACAGATTCCTAGCCCAGTGCTGGCCAATTTAGATTCAGAGTGCTGACCCAGTACCACAGCATGGCCTAGGATGACAATGATCAGACTGTAAATGGTCTGTTTGGCCATTGAGGAGGGTCCTCAAGGGACTAATTCTGCTTCTGTTAATGAGGACCCTTTTTATTTCCTGGCGCTGCTTTTCTTGATCCATGACAGATTTATGATTCATGGAGGGTTTTAATATTAATGTTGGCCTGATGGAAGATAAATCGGACACAGAATTTATTGGCATAGTAAAAAATTAGACGTTCCTCCCTGTGACTATGAAAACGTCAGTTGGAATTCATTCACCGGACACCTTACCCCAAGCTTCAGAGAACCTTCAGGCAGTCGGCCCAGGCCCTGGGGAATGAGGTCTGCACCCCGGGAGGAAGTCAGGTGAGGACCCGACTGTGACTCAAGGATGGGAAAAGAAGGGCAGTGGGAGTATCTGGGGCGCCAGTTAAGTCTGAACCTGTGGCAGCAGCCTCCACTTCTGTTGGCTTTTACTGGACCTGTAGACAATGCCTTGTAGGCCCTGTAGCCATGCCACATCCAGGAGCACCGGTGCAAACCCAGAGAGGGAATAAGGTTGACAGATACCCTGGGAGTCTCCTGTCAGCAATGGGGAGTCGTGCAGGGATTTGCCAGGTCATTGCTCCCGGCAGGTGCTTCCCTCTCAGTGGCTTCTGTATTTCAGTCAAAATTTGTATAGCAGAATGCTGAAATTCCATGTTAGGTTGCCATCCGGACTTCCCAGATTAAACACCGACACAGAATAAGAATGACACTCAGGGATTGCTCACTGGGCAGGTTCTAGAATGCCTATGTCATCTCACCCAGGTCTGGAGACACCACACACCAGAAGACGTCTTCTCTGACCTCATTACACTGATGCAGGCACCCAGGCTCACAGGCCTGGGGAGGGGACTCATGTTCACTGGACAAATGGGGGGCAGAGCTTGGTCTCAAGCTACTGACCGTGAAAGTCAAGATCTTTTTTTTTTTTTCACTCTCAGTAGAGTGCCATGGCATCATAGCTCACAGCAACCTCAAACTCCTGGGCTCAAGTGATCCCCTTGCCTCAGCCTTCCAAATAGCTGGGACCAGGGGTGCTCACCTCAATGCCTGGCTAGTTTTTCTATTTTTGGCAAAGATGGGGTTTCACTCTTGCTCAGGCAGGTCTTAAACTCCCAAGCTTAAGGAATCCTCCTGCCTTGGCCTCCCAGAATGCTGGGATTACAGGTGTGAGCCATCGTACCTGGCCGAATGTCCCATTCTCTCTGTCTTTCTGGTATTACCAGCCCCTGTGCACTCTGCAAGGATTTTGTTCTTTAAGATTCTACAAGGAATCATCTGGCAAACACTAATTGTTTGGTCTCCCCAGATCCCCAGGAGCAAACGTCATCAGGACTGGGAGCCCTAAAGGCAGAACAATCTGCCCAGCCCCATGGAAGCTGCTGGGCCCTGACACAAGACCAGCTCTTTGTACCGGCAGCTGCCCCCAGGGAGCACCCTGGTTCTCCTGAGCCACGTCTGGGGTTTGAGGACTCTCGCAGCTCCTCAGCGGCATCACTCAGCTGATGCCATCCCCTTGCAGAATGTACAGCCCCCACGGGGACATGGCCACTGCCCCCGAGACACAGAATGCCGTTCTGGTTTTATGGCCACAGCACGCTCATTATTCCTTTGTTCTGGACTGTTCTATTTGCACCTCCACTGGCTATACCATGATTCAGTTCAGATGCCAACCCTGGAGTAAACAGTCCACTTGCCCTGAGACTGCCCCCACGTGGATGCCAGCTCTGAATGGAGCCCGTGGGCCACCCCAGTCCTAATAGACTGGCAGAAGTGGAGTCACAGAAATCTCCAGGTGGCCATTCACGAGAATGACTCACAGGACACAGGAAAGCCATGTGCTGCAGAGGAGACACATGGGACAGCAGGGGGCGGAGGGCACCCGGGTGGCCATGCCCGTTCCCTGCAGGGTCCTGAGTGTCACCACCTGACTGTCAGTGTAGAGCCAGGAAGCCCCATGGGGCATCCCGTCCTGTGGTTCCACTGGGGTTTCTTTGCAGGCAGGAATAATGACTGGACTCCAGACTGAACCCCATCTCTGGCCCCTTCCCTTCTCTGGAGGTCACAGGCTGGTCTTTCTGGGGCCCAGCCCCATCCAGAGTTCTCCAGAGGCCTCAGAGGGTCACCTCATGAGTGTGACCAAGACAGTTCCATCATAAGGACATTCCAATGACTTCTGAAGCTCTGTGCCAGGAACTGAGACAGACTCCAGGTATAACAGGCATTTTTTTCTTTTTTTTTTTTGTTATTCCATGGCATCTTTGCTCAGTCAGCTGTCCCACGCAATGTCCTGGCATTGGGATGAAGACAGTATCACCCAGCTCAGTCCCATCCTCCCTGCAGGGAAAGCCTGCCCAGTGGGTTCCGCCCCATCAAAGCATCCTGCGAGTTCTGGGGGTCAAAGATCCAGGGCCAGAACATGTAAGGAAGGTGCTAGAACAGGCGTCAGGATGACAATCACTCTGTTCTCATTTTTCTCTGGTGAGGAGGTCGCGGAGGTCGTGCTTACTGAATGTATTTTGCATTTTTAAGCTGCAGCTGGAGGAGCAAGGGGGGCAAGCTGGAGGCCTTATTACTGTTCAGGACCAGCTGACGCCGAGACGAGGGTGCTGCTCTCCTGTGAAACGTGCTAGGCCTGCCGGCCCTCATGCCCTTTGGGTTCTGTTTTCTTTCTTGTTGACTTTTCGACTCACTGGGTTTAAATAAATTCTTCCTACAGGGGATGAAAGGGCATGTGCAGGGTGCGAGCTCCCTCTTGTATTAACTCATGCGGGTGGAGGGCAGGGATATGAACTGGTGGAAGGAGAGGAGGTGGAGATGCCAGGATGGGCTAAGCTCAGCTGGACTCAGGACACCCCTCCCCACCCCCACCATCCATCTCTACCAGGACCTTCTGTTGGATGAGCTCCTGGTGGATGAGGTCCCAGCTCCAGGATGGCCACAGGTACAGCGGTATCAGTTAGGGGTCTCTCAGGACCCAGAGAGGTGGGTGACTATGCCTCTGCTTCAGCTCCTCAGCCCAGGCTGCCATCTGCTATGACCAGTCACCTGAGACTGGGAGGCTTAAACAGCAGACAGCCCATTTTCCCAGTGCAGGAGGCTGGGAGTCCAATGTCAGGTGTTGGACAACTCACCCCCTGAGGTGGCTTCCTGACTCACACACAACCAGCAACCTTCTCCCTGCACACCCTTATGTGTGCTGGTGGGGTCAGGGGGTGGGATTCTGATCCCACTGAGTCAGGGCCTCGTCTCTGAGAGCTCATTCACCCTTAATTACTTCTTGACTCCAAGTCCAGCCATGCTGGGGGTTGAGGCTTTGACAGATGAATCTCTAGGGACACAGTGAATCTGTAGCCCCCTGAGTCTCATGAGCTGGGGATTAGAAAATGCTGCAGAACCTCTCCACTGACTCCCCTCTCCTCTCTCCTCCATACCATGCCTGTTCTTCCTGCCCTGCGGACACGTGCAGAATTTTTAGACTTTAAAGGAAAGCTTGAAGGTTTCAGGTATGGCCCATGAAGTGTGTTAACAGGCAAGTAAGAAGACCTGTGCCAAGGCAGGAGGCAAGCCCTGGGCAGGGCAGAACAGATGCAGGGGTGTCTGGGTTCGTTTTCTTTATTTCCCTGTTTTCTCTAGCAGGAGCAGCCGACAGCCACCCACATCCTGTGCCCTGCACTAGCTCCTGCGAGATCCCTGCAGAGCGGCCAGCACCAGCCTGCATCTGCCCTTGCTCTCTGCTGGCCTGGCCCACAAGCAGCCTGGTGCCCCTGTGCACTCACGTCCGTCTCAGACTGAGCGAGAGAACATGTCTCTGCCTAAACCTGTATTGTCTCCACTTTACTCTCAAGGAGCTGTTTTAGATGTGATTTACATGGCCTTTCTAGTTTTTCAAAAGGGCAAAAGAATCTGCGACATGCTTTTGCGAAGGTAAAAAAATACACAAGGAGCTTCTAAGGGCTTTTAAGCACGGAGAACATAAAAGTGAAAGTGGCCTGGTAGAGCCCCAGCGGCTGAGCCCACCAATCACACATGCAATATTGTGCCCTGGAAGCGCGCGCCTCCACGGCCATCTCATCACAGGTGCGACTTTAAATAAGACGCTTTGTTATTAAATAAAACCTCCTTGCAGACAGAGACCATAAGGGCTTGCCGGGTCGGTCATTTGGGCTTGAAATCTCCTTTAATATGAATTTCCAGAGGATATTACAAAAGGACCTGCATGGGCAATAAAACTCGTTGTGGGAAGACACTAAATATTCATTTCTGCGCTGGGCCTCTTTAAATGTTCGTAAATACATATGCATGAGGCCCAGATAACGGCTCGCTATCTCCACTCTGGGAAACAACTTCTGGGGAAAAGCTGCAGAGAGCCTCCCCCTGTCTGCCGGGAGCCGAGCCACAGCCTGACCGAGGGCCAGGGACAAGCAGCCCGTGTCCGCAGCCTGGAGGCCTCCGTGCAGGTGGAAACGGCGACAGACCCTTGGGCTTTTTCGGAGGAAACAGCTCGGGCCCCCCAGCCAGGGCATTCTCACCCTTCTGGCTTAACTAGGTTTGGTTTTGATTTCTGTCTTCTACCTGCAGAGTCTCCTGAAACAGGCCACTGTCCCTGTACTGCGGTCACCGCCCCCCGCCCCCGGACACAGTGCTCAGCCCCCCATCGGTGCTCTCCTGGTCTCATAAAGGATGATGCTGATGAGCTTCTTGGGGCTGCAGGGTGACAAAGGACCACAAACTGGGTGGCTTAAAACAGTGCCAATTTGCCCTTTCACAGGCTGGAGGGCAGAGGTCTGAGATTGAGGTCTGGGCAGAACCAGCTCCTCCTGTGGGATCAGAGCTGGGGCTGCTTGGGCCTCACCCCGGCCCCGGCGGCACCAACACGCCTGGGCGCCCCTCCGCGCGTGCGCACCTCACCCCTCCACGAGTGTGCGCCTTGCCCCTCCGCGCGTGCGCACCTCGCCCCTCCACGTGTGCGCACCTCGCCCCTCTGCGCCTGCGCACCTCTCTCCGTTCGCTGCCGCTGTCCTCACTTGCCTCTTCCCCGCCTGCCTCTACGTTCTCTTTTCATGGGGACACTGGTTACATTTCACATTGGATGAGGGCCCACCCTTCTCCATTTTAATTAATCACATCTGCAGTGACCCTATTTCCAAATAAGGCCACATTCTGAGGCACTTGGGATTAGCACTGCCACGTACCATTCAGAGGGACTTGATTAAGTCCACACCTGACGGCTTTGCCCTTCATCGATAAAGACATTGTAACCGTGTTCCCAGGACCAGAATCTACTCATTCATTTCCTCAATCTGCCAGCAGGTATCAGGTACCACCCAGGCATCATACTGAGCTCGGGGAGTCTATGGGGAGGTAAACCCAGGGCTACACCTGCTGGGGGAAGCATCAGACTGGGGGGAGCACCTCATGGGCAGGACCTGGGGGCCACAGGAGAGAAATTCATCTTTGCCCCAAGAACAAGGGGAAACATTGCCAGTGGCTGTAGGTCATACAGGCGATCAGACTAGGGTTGAAACAGGTGGACGGGGCGGCAGATGGAGAGGGCTGCTCTGAGAGGCAGCAACCATGCAGCCACCTCAGTGGGGAGGCTGTCTCAAAAGTCCTGGTCAAAGACAGCAGTGGCCTGAGCCAAGCAGGCAGGTGGCTCAGCTGGAGACTAGGATGTGGGACCCGGAGCCTCTTGGTGGAGCTGAGATGAGATGGGTCCTGGTCACCCAGGGAACACAGGACACTGTCAGCCTCTCAGCATTGCCCAAGGACATCTAACAGGCCCTGCCACTGTAGTAATTAGCAGAGGAGACAGGGACAGCGGTTCAGCGACACCAAACAAGCACTCTCACAAAGTTTCAACAACTCTGGGAGGTCTGCAGCGGATAAATCAAAGAGGAGTGCCCGGTCTGCATCTGTCAAATTGGCAAAAAGAATCAAAAAAGGAAAACAGTTCTCAGTGTGGCAGAGGCAGGGATGAGGTGTGACCACCATGCTCCACTGGCGGAGACACGAGCTGGTGAAACTGTTAGCGAGGACAACGTGGTGGGAGGCGGGGCAACGTGGTGGGAGGCGGGGCAATGTGGTGGGAGGCGGGGCAACGTGGTGGGAGGCGGCCTCGCCCGACAGCTAGTTCCTCCTAGCAACAACCACACCTGTGCAGAGACGTGGGCAGAGTCCTCGAGGATCTCCAGGACAGGGTTTTCCAACCGTTTTCACCTTACGGCACACTTGAGCCTACAGTTAAACCTCCCCAGCACAGTTAAATTATGTTGAAAAAGAATATAGTTACTGTAGGTAGAACTTCTCTGCAAAATTAATTAATGACCTTTAAAAATTTTCATGGCGCACCTCAGATGCTGTCATGGCACACCGGTGTGCACGGTGCACTGGTCGAAAATCTTTGCTCTGAAAGAACAAACGTCTCATTCGCCGCCTGTAGCCCCAATAATGAAGGAGCAATTAAAAAAAATTAAGGACGAGCAACAGGGGCAACTTACTAAGTGGAAAATGCTGACTACAAGATTATTTATGGAATGACCCCTGTGAAAAGCGGCGTGTTTATATTTGTGACTGTGTGAGTCCTGCAGGAGTGGACACGCGTTTAGAAAATCGAGTGAAACAAAAGAGGCCAAATGGCTACCAGTGATTATTTCTCTTTGGTGGAGTTTAAAGTCGTATTTAAATAAATTTGCTTCTGTGTTTTTATATTTTAAAAAAAGGCATTTGCACACATGTTTGTGGTGGAAGTCTGGGGCCTTTCAGAAAAGCACGTGTTATTTTAAAGCATTCTAATGCAGCATAGATAGACCTTCGTGTATCCTCTCCCTTAGGCCACTTTGCTGAGTCTTACTCATTAATTTCTCCCTTGGGAGACAGCTTCACCACTTTCATTCCAGGAGCAGATGTCCTCCAGGGATGGAGCTGGCTGCTGCACGAGCTCCGTCCCCCAAGGACACTCCAGAGATGGCTCCTGGGTCCACAGCTGCTTCTTTTGCACACTGGAGTCACTGAGGCACAGGCTGGCACCTGTCCAGGGCAGCAGGCACAAATGAGCAAAAACATTGGGAATCAAGAATGAGAACTAGAAAGAGGTGGGGTGTGTGTGCATGTGTGTATTTGTGTTTGTGAATGGGTGTTTGCTAGCGTATGTGAGTGTGTGCAAGTGTTTGTGTATTTGCCTCTGTTCATGTTTGTTTGTGTGCATGTGTGTGTGTGAGGAGGGTGTGGACTGGGCTCTGTGCCCCGCCGATTCATCTGGGTATAAGGAAGGCAACTTCTGTCTCCAAGGACCATCAATCTGGCCATTTTCACTGGCACTTAATCTCCCTTAGAGCAAGGCAAATATTTTAGCATTCTTTTAAATATATTTTTTAAAGGTCTGGTTTTAAAGCCCAGAAGCTCTGGAAACCTGAGCTCAGGGTGAAATTCTCTTTGCAAGCAGGTCTGGGCCAGTGCAAATGACATGAATTATACCCACCATTACCTCAAGATGCACGGCTCCCGGTTGGCATAAAATTGCCCATTTCCCGCGGTGATATAAGGGGCCTTATTCTCGACGCTTGGTCGATGTCAGGAGCTACTATTTCGTGCCTGACACATTGGTCATTTTAATCACCCTGGCCTCAGAATCTGGGCCAAGCCCCACTCCTCTTTGACCATATTTCTGGCTCTATCTGCAGTTTTTACCACCTGGGTACTTTGGACTGGCTCATATTATCCTGAAAGGTCCCTTTAGGGCACGTCAAGGGAGTGGAACAAACCTTATCAGCAGCTGGAATAAATAACGGTGCAAGTGAGGGCAGTGGCGGGGCCGTGGGAGACATGATTGGGAGGGAGCGACAGTGGTGCAGGCACCTTCCTGTGTGTGTGCAGGTGTGCGTGTGTGCTCCTGTGTGTGCATGTATTCAGGTGTGCCTGTGCCTCTGTGTGCATGAATATGTACATGCACATGTGCCTGCATGCACCTGTATGTCTGTGTGTGCATGAACATATACATGTATGTGTGACTGGGTGCACCTGTGTGCACACATGTGCCTGTGTGTCTCTGTGTGCATGAATATGTACATGCATGTGTGCCTGCGTGCAGGTGTGCACCTGTGTGCCTGTGTGTGCATGAATATATATAGGCATGTGTGCCTGTGTACACATGCATGTGTGTCTATGTGCATGTTTGTGTGCACGTGTATGCATGTGTCTGTGTACACATGCATGTGCATGCAACTATGCACCTGTGTGTGCATGTGTATAGGTGAGTGCATGTGTAAAAGTGTGCACATGTGTGTGCATGTGTGTGTGAGCCTCCTACTGACCCCAGCTCACACAAAGCCAACCCTCCAGCTGCTCCATTTCCAGGGCTTGCCTACACGGTGGGACTCAGTTCAAGCCCATTCTACTCGGAGGTGGAGGAATGGACTCAGCTCTCTCCTCCTGCCCGTTCCACAGCTGGTTCTTCTGTAACAGCCAGGTTTGCAAAGCTGAATCTGTTCCAACATGGTTGACATATTAGGGAAAAATGTGAGATGATGCAATCCCAGGTTTCACCTTTGTTTATGTGTGATTATGTCTGCAGAAGCAGAGAGCATGTGGGGCAGTGTATGAGGATGCAGATGCCTGTGCCCAGGGGCTGGAGCTGCTTGGGAACACGCTGAACCTCAGACACAGTCCAGCCTTCCCGGGGCCTGGCATGGGATTTGAGCCCGCAGGACCCACCTGGGTTAGAATGCTCCTTCTGCTCTTAGATCACCCTCCTTCTGCCCCTCACAATCTTTCATGAGTTCCAGGCCTCCCAGGACCCACATGCATAAGCTGACTGTGGGGCTTTCCGTCAGAAAGCACCTTGTTTATCGCAGGGCTGTGCTTCCACAGCCGCTCACCGTGGAGCCTGTGCTGCCACGGCACTGAGGTCCTGCCCTGAGCACGCGTGTCTCCATCCAGGTCCCCAGTGCCCTGACACGCTCTGAGGCCTTGTGGCACAGTGCTGCACCAGGCAGTGACTTTCAGAAACAAGCAGGTTGCCTCTCAGTAGCACTGACTGCTCTTTAGTAATTCTTGGATCCAAGAGAAGTCACAGGTGAAACTGGAATTCCCTGTGGTCATTTCATTCCCCCAGGAGGTTTGAGGATGATGTTCCAGAGAGACTGAGGGGAGGGGAAAGGCCAGGGTGGCAAAGGAGGGGCAGGTTGCTTACAGCGGGCTGAATGCAGCCCCCGAGGGCATGCATGCACGATTTCCCCAAATACTGGGGTGGGCAGATGTGAGGGGATTTTGAGATTATCCTGGATTGCCTGGCTGGGTCCTGAATGTAATCAGAAGGATCCTTAAAAGTGGGAGCCCAGGGAGATTTGACTGCAGATTTTACTGCCATCCGCGGCTGTGCACAGAGGAAAGGGCTGCAGCCCAGGAGCCCGGCCCTAGAATCTGGAGACTGCCAGAAAATGGATTCCCCAGAGCCCGGGAGGGAGCACGGCCTTGCTGACACCTTAATTTTGAGCCTGCAAAACTGATTTTGGGACTTAAGATCTCCCAAACTATAGGAGAATAAATGTGTGTTGTTTCAAGACACCAAGTTTGGGGTAATTTGTTATGGAAGCCACGGGAGACTAATGGGCTTGTTTTGATAAAGTGCAGTGGGTGGATACAGCATGGCCTGCAGGCAACTGAGCCTCTGCTGCAGCTGGGGCGGCTGCCTTGGGTTCTCTGCTGCCCGGGGAGGTGGCCGCAGAATGGCACTGGTGGGAGGTATGACGCCTCCCTGGCAATCTGATCTCTTGGAGTTACTTGAAGAATTATAGAAAAAAGAAGCAGGCAGGAAGCACCCCCAGTTGGAGGCAGGTGAGGAGATATTTGGCTTTTTGTTCTTCTGAGAAGGGACCCATTTCCTTTCTGCTCAGTTCCCCCTCCCTGGAGCTCTTGTGCTACAGATCAGGAGAAGGAAAGTCTTCCTGGAGCTTCCTCCAGACAGGGCTGAGCACTCCCTCCTCTCAGCACCCAGGCAGCTCCTGGGAACCCTCCCAAGTCTCTTGCCAGTGTTCTCCAGGACACGACACACCCCTGCTCCTCTGTAACCACCTACTGCCACCCAGAAAGGCATTCAGGGACGTGGTTTCAGGAGAAACATTATCATCCGAGATGCAGACTTGTGGTTTAGGCTGTGTTTATCAGTGTTCATCTTCCAGGAGCCATTAGTCAGCCGCACCAGCCTCAGGGGAGGACAGACCCCACCCCAGCTCTGTTTCTATGGACAATGGCATCGTCACTGCCACCAGGGGCCTGCAGCTGGGACTATGTCCCCAACGTGTCCTATATGGAGGATGCGGACATGGGGGCTGTTCTTATACCCCCGAGCTCTGCCCCAGAAAGTTTGAGACATTCAGTTCACATGCTGCCCAGATAGGCTTAGAGCTATGAGGTGTGACAAGTAGGGACCAGGCCGGGCTGGAGCATGTAGAGGGGGTTTGTACCCTGGGACGCCACACCTTCCTTGCCTGATTGCACCAGTTGTTGGGTTCCAGGAAAAGCATAGCTCTTTGACAGATCAACTCCATTAAGGGATTAATTCACCGATGAACATTTTGCCCAGCTGAAGCCAAGCCCCGTCTGTAGGGGTAACCCTGGGCGTTGTCCAGCCTCCCAGGCTGGACAAGAGGGGGCTGTTCAGACAGGACTGTTTCTCCTTACAGGGAGGGTGGCCCTTCATCCAGACCCTCACACATCCTCGTGTAACTCTCACAACTTCTTTATTTTGAACCATAAAGTACCGGTGAGGAGGACACACTGGCCAGACGTGACCCCATTGGTGCTGGTCTGGGGGCTTCAGAGGCTGTCCAGTGGCATCCGGTGACACAGAGAGAAAGACTCAGGGGAATTCCACTGATCATTTTGTTGTTGTTGTCGCTCTTTGTAATTATCCCTGGTGCTTGGTCTCACAATTCCAAGTGTCATGTGCTATTATGAAAATCTCTTAAAAATGGCTGTAAAATGCAGCCTAGTGAGCAGAGACCTCTATCATTCTCTCATAGGAGGATAAAGAAAACAACCATCCTGGTGTCGTCTCTTCCAGTGACTAAACTAAGTTTCCCAGTGATTGAATTAAACCAGATTTCCAAAAGCTGTGACTCAACTCCTCAGAGAGGTGGAAGGTTCCCAGGGAATGCCTTGTAGCACCCGCGTAGGAGGGAGGGGCACAAGGGACGACCCCATTCCCACGTGCCCAGAGCTACACACACACGCTCACTAAGCAGCTTCATATCATAAACAAGCTCTTCATTCTTTCATCTCCATCCCAAGGAAGCAAGTATCCAAGGTGACCCCAAGTCTTGCTTTACATGCTCTTTTGGGGACTGGAGTGTAGAAGGGTCTGGTCATGAACTTGGGCCAGAAGTTTTGAACTTGGACCCAACTCTGTCACTAAATTGCAGATTGACTGTGCTCGGTCATGTCCCAACTCCAGCTGTTATTTTCTGTAAGAGACTTGGATCCGGTCAGGGTTGGGAACTAGAGGGCAGAGGAACCACTGCTCCCACACCATGCCCATGGCAGACATGACTAATCAATCTTGGCACTCCTTCTCTCATCTTCCTAAGCAGGTGGGGGGCACATTTGGTGTGGAAATGGAACTGTGTTCTATCTTTTTTTATCTGATTTGCATTTTTTGCCCGAGTTCGGCCTGGATGTCAGGGATGGAAGGAACATAGGTAATAGGGGCTTGCTCTGTGGGAATTAGCAGTTCCTCATGGCTATGTCATGAGGGCACAAAGTTCAAGCCACATTCCACCGGGCCATCACTGGGCAGGATGTGAGGCAGTAAAGTCAGCCATCTTTACAGAGGAAATTCTGTAGTCAGAGCCTGTGACAGGCTGATTGTGTCCACCTGAATTCTCATGTTTGGGTCCTTATTCCCAGTGTCTCAAGATGTGAGTGTCTTTGGAGACAAGGCCTCTGATGAGGAATTAAGGTAGAATGAGGTCCTGAGGGTGGGCTGTGCTCCAACCAGGGCACAGACAGGTGCAGAGGGGTGGCCATGTGGAGACACAGCCCAAAGAGAGAGTCCTCTCTCAGGCCATCCAGTCTGTGGGTTCTCTGTTACGGCAGCCCTCCGTGGATGAGCACAAGGCTCCCCCAGAGGAGACGTGCGGAAGGAGACCTCTGTTTTTCGGCCCTGCACTGACTTCCCTGCATATTCCTGCCTGTGTCGACAAACCTAGAGGCTGAGATGTCAAATACCCACACTCAGGGCTCTGAAATGTGCGAGCAGGCTCCAAGTTCCACTCAGAACGGCGAGGGTGTCTCCTCACTGCTCCCGACCACCATGCCACAGCCACGGAGGCTTGTTTCAGGGCCTCCGCCACTGCATTCAGCCTACCTCTCTCACCCTCCAGAACTTTCTATTTCCAGGCTACAGAGATTCTCTCCCTGTGTGTTTTGTTGGAGAGAAATAAATCCAACCACATTGTTCTCATTTGCTTTTTTTTCCGTTTATCAAATCATAGCTGTGTACATTGATGCAATCCTGGGGTACAATAAGCTGGTTTTACACACAATCTGAAATGCTTTCATCAAAGTGGTCAACATAGCCTTCACGGCATTTTGTTAATTATTACGTTAAGACATTTATACGCCACACCTAGTAAATTTGACGTGTACCCTTGCAGGATGCACCATGGGTGTGGTCCTGCCAACGACTCTCCCTCCACCCATCCTCCTCCCTCCCCCACCTCTCCCCTCTCCCCTTCTTCTTGGGCTATAATTGGGTTATAGCTTTCATAAGAAAGCTATAAATTGGTTTCATCATTTGCTTTTTGATGAACACCTCTCTCTAGAGGAAAGAAAGTAGGGTGGACCCAAAGGGAAACGCCTTTAACTGTGTCATTTCCCTCCCCAAGAAGCTCAAAGGGCCAAAGGGCTTCTTGGTGCCACTCAGGACAAGCCTGACCTCCGCCTGAGGGTTGCTCCACCCGTGTTCTCGTGGCTGCGGGTGAGATGGGAATCTCGGCCCTGTCCCTGTGTGTCCTCCAGAACGAGTGGGTCCTCTCTCCCTCTGTCTGTTCCTGGAAAGCAGAAGTAATGACCTCAAACATCCGTCTCAGGACTAACAAAGAGCTACCTCTTCAGTGAAAGGACTGTCACTCTGATGGAAATGGGTGCATCTCAGCGGAGATGGGGTCCCTCCGTGGGCCGTGGAGGACCTCGGGGCCACCCCCCTCCGTGTCTTCCTTGCCCTCACCGCAGGCACTGAGGTCCCTTCCCCTGGGAGCTGACAAAGGCGGTTCTCAGGCTGGGCTGTAACAGCAAAGTGGCAAATGGATCAGAGGCCCTGGCCCCGGGGAGTCATCCGGTTTCCTTGGGAGGCTCAGATTCTTTTTTTCTGTAGAACAGGAAGGTCATCACTCCAGGTCGTTCCTAACTCACTGCTGTCCCATCTCAGGAGGAGGGATGGTGACATCAGCCCTGGCTATACGGCACTATACCGTCGTATAGTGAACAGTGGAGAACAGGCACTCGTGTGTGCGTGTGCATGTGTACACCTGTTCCTCACTCCTGGGGCTCTGGCCTCAGGCCTCCAGTAGCCGCTAGGAACTGCCTCCCATTTCTTAATCTCTGCTCTCGAAGAGGAACAGAAAAGTAGAGTGGGCCCAGCACGGGGAACAGGTGCTCCCCACTACGCAGCAACACACGGCCAAGAGGCGCGTCTGTGTATGGTGCACACTCACAGCCTCCTGCCTGAGTCTGGAAAGCACACTCACCACTCTGGCAACCCCCCAGACCAGTGGAGTGGCTCTCAGAGACGCTCAGGATGTATTTTGTCTTGGGGAGAAATTCTCCTGTCACCTAGCTGCTCTCAGCACCATGGACAGAGCCAGAAAGTCTTTCCATCAGCTCTGTTTTCATTCAGTTTGAAAACCACTGTTGGAAAATTGAGGCCATTCGAATGGAGCCCTAGACTACAGGGGAAAGGGGAGGGGGGGAGGGGAAGGGGGACGAGGGGTAAAGAGAATGATATTATGGGGATCACGCCTATGATTTATTCTATTAGGTTACATGTGAATTTGTCTAAAGGTCGAATATAAATGTCTTAACACAACAATTATGAGATAGACATGATGGCTATGTTAGCCAGTTGGATGAGAGTTTTCCAAACTTCATATGGAAGCAACACACTGTATCCTATGATAGAATTAATGTACACAATTATTATCTAATAAAAAATAAATTAAAAAAACAAAAAAGAAAACTACTGTTGGTTCTGTTCTCAGACACACGCATGCGTGCTTCTTTCCCAGAAAAGGAAAGTCACCGCAAGATGCAATTGAACTTGTAATTTTATTTGCTGTGGAGTAGCGTGAGCAATGATTGTATTTGATGTGGAGCTGAAATGCATAAAGAGATAAATGGCTTAATTTGAATCAATATTAATTTACTATAATTTACTTTTAACTTTACTTCTCAGCAAACGAAATTACTCTGCTCAGGAGTCATTTGAAAACTTTTTCCTGCTCAGAAATCTGAGCTAAACTGGCAGGACTGTGGCTTGAGGCATGACACTTATGGGCTCAACAGAGCATGACAAAGGCCACGTCTACACGGGATATGAGGCAAGGGGACACTCCGGATGTGACTGGGGCTGCTCCACCCCAGCTCCATGTAAGGCTACCAAGACAGTTGACAAAAGGCTGTGGGGTTTGGAAACTGGGCCACAATGAAGCCAACGTGTGTCATGGATGTGGCCCTGGTTGGCTTCCTGGGGGGCCAACAAAACCTTAACAAAGTCACACAGACTCGGGGGCCTTCAAGGACAGAGAAGAATTGCCTCTTGGTTCTGGAAGCTAAAAGTCCAAGATCAAGGTGTTAGCAAGGTTGGTTCCTTCAGAGGCCTCTCTCCTTGGCTTCCCACTCGGTCCCCACAAGGTCATTGTCTGTGCAGGACTCTGTCCTAATACAGATTTTATTCAGGCCCACACTGATGACATCATTTTAACTTAATAACATCTTAAAAGACTCTATTTCCAAATAAGTTGCATTCTGAAGTGCGAGGGGTTAGGATGTTGGCACATAAAGTTTTTTCTGTGGGGGGAGCGGATAAAATTTGCCCCAGAACAGGCTTTTTCCCAGGAGAAGGGAAACCAGTTTGGAATTTGACGTTGCTCCTAATTATAGACACCTAATCTGAACAGCACGTGGAACCGGGTGCAGATCCTACACCTGACCTTGGAGGGCTTCATCCCTGGGTGCTGGGATGCAGCAACCCCAGCATCAGAAAGAACAGGAAGATAGAATAGCAGTGACCCTGAGAGGGGGGTCATTGCCAGGTGCTGATGTCACTGAGCTCTCTGCACCAGACCTCTGCTAGGGGGATACCGTTAGCATACACATTTTACAGATGAGGAAAGTGATGCTTCAGGAATCTGCCTCATGGCCCTGCCCACTGCTTCAGGATAAATGTTTTCTACCTCCAAGTTCTTCCTGGTCACTGGAAAGAGGTGTCGTCAGGCCCAGTCTGCAGAAGGAACCTTTCTCCAGAATCCTCCTTAGGACGAAGAGCCACTGGGCAGAGAAGCCTTTGATTGAGTCTTATCCTCCTTGCCACACACACATGCCAAAAATAAATAAAGGAGAGAGCGTATTAATCCAGGTTCTCCGGAGCAAAAGCACTGATAGAATGGACACACACACACAGACACACACAGATTTATTATGGGAATTGGCTCACAAGGTTATGGTGGCTGAGAAGCCCCCAGTTCCACCGTCTGCCAGCTGGTGAGGTGATGCAGTCTGAGCCCAAAGGCCTGAGGACCAGGAGCCAATGTCCAGCGGCAGGAGAGGATGGACATCCCGACTCCAGAGAGAAGGATGAGTTCTCCCCCCCACTTTTGTACTCCATCTGGGTGCTCCATAGATTGGACGGTGCCCACCCTCGCTGGTAAGAGTGGGTCTTCTTTACTCAGGTTTCTGGTTCAAGTGCTGACCTCTTCCACAAACACCCCACAGACACCCAGAAATATTGTTTTGCCAGATCTTTGGGCATCCCTTAGCTTGGACAGTTAAACGCATAACATTAGCCACCTGAGAGGGCGTCTCTCTGTGCTGGTTAAACACCTCACTCCCTGCTTCCGGGCTTATCTGTTACTTCAGGTGTCCTGCATAACCTGGAAACACAATATTCAGATTTCAAACTCACAGGGGGAACTCGTGAGGTCAGCAGCTCAAATTCCAGAAGGAGCCCAGCTGACAATGCATGTACTTGTGGTGGCATCAGCAGACGCCTTTCCTCTGGGCTCCGTGGTAAACGCCCCACAGCAGGAGATGGGGACAAGCTCCAAGAAGACGATGATATTAGGGGTGGGGAGTCCCCCATGCACAGGACCAGGGAGCATGTGGAATACCAGGGTCAGACAGTCGTTTATGGCCCCAGTTACCAACCAGATGGGAAAAGGCAGAGTGATCCTTTAAAATGTAAATGAGCCGCCTGGTGAGGCAGCTCATACCTACAGTCCTAGCACACTGAGAGGCCGAGGCAGGTGGATTGACTGAGCTCACAGGTTCGAGACCAGCCTGAGCCAGAATGAGACCTCATCTCTCAAAATAGCCGGGCGTTGTGGCAGGTGCCTGTAGTCCCAGCTACTTGGGAGGCAGAGGCACAAGAATCGCTTAAGCACAAGAGGTTGAGGTTGCTGTGAGCTGTGACACCACAGCACTCTACCAAGGGCAACATAGTGAGACTCTATCTAAATGAATAAATAAAATGTGAATGATCATTTTTCATGTATTTATCGACCATTCTTCTGTCTTCTTGGAAGAAGACTCTGCTCCTGTCCCTTGCTCAATGATAAAATGGGGCTGTTTGTTCTTTTCGTATTGATCAGTTTGAGTTCTCTATAGATTCTGATTATCAGTTCCTCCTCAGACTCATAACATGAGAATTTCTTCTTTAATTGCTGGGTCCCTAGCCGTGCAGAAGCTTTTTAGTTTGCTCATTTCCCATTCATTTATTTTTGTTGTGGCTGCAATTGCCAATGGGGCCTTCTGCATAAAATCTTTCCCCAGGTTGACGCTGTCGAGGTTTTTCCCACACTGTCCTCTGGAGTTTTTGTCGAGAGGGTAGGGGAAGAGGTTTAGTCAGCTCCCACCTGACAGCTGCAGTGCAGGGGTTCATGGCTACTTCCCCCAGGTGAAGGACTCACATACAACTCACACGTTCCCTAACAAACACAAACGATGCAACCTAATCACTTGGACCTTTGTATTAATCAGAAAATTTAAAAATGTAAACCAAACTGGGTTGTTCCCGGGCTTCTGCTCATCAGAAAGTCGGGTCCTGGCCATGACTCCTGAGATCCCAGGCAACCTGGACTCCACCACTCCACCATCTTTGTCATCTCAGTTTCCCCACGGTGACATCACCAGGACCAGGAACAGGGCTCAGCAGCAGGTGGTCAGCCATAGTGGGGAATGACCGGAGGAGGCCAGCAGGAGACGTTAATCTCCCTTGATGAAATAATTCTGATATTCATTACATAGGTGCCTTGGAAAATACAATTTTTAAATACAGATGCTCACTTTATAGCCGACCTTATTGGGATATGTCTGTTCAGTAAATTAATTTGTATCACGAGGCATTACCACAGCTGAATATGATTTCTGAGAATACTTAGAATTCCGTGGGCAGTCTCTTATTTGCTTATATATTTTTTTGATAAAGGGAGATAGTTCTAATCAAATCTTGGCGATGAACAGATAAAAAAAAAACATTTTTTAATTGGACTTCATGAGCCCTCATGGAAAGGTTGGGATGGAGTTGACTGGAGACTCGGGGGTGTCTGAGGTCAGCTGATGTTTCACGCAGGTTGATCTGTCCGATTCTAATTGGCATCAGGAGAATTACAGCCCTACAGAGTCTGATCAGAGGATTTAAACCATCTTCCCTTAATATCTTATGCCAAAAGTTGATGGTGCAAAATTTAAGCTTCCCGAAGCCTAGCAACTCATTTGCAATAAATTCGAGCAGGAGAAAATAATGACTTTTGGATATCATCTCATTCCGTCCACCCATTATTTCCTGACCCTTCTGAAACTACGGTTGTGGGGAAACCAGCTCACGGCGGCAGCGGGAGGCAGGGCGTCTCCTGGAGAAAGGTGATATCCCAGCACCCTTCCTTGGACTGACTTTTTTCCAGCAAAGGAATAGTCTCCCGGAGGCCCCAGGTAACTTGCCGTGTGGCACGTTCTTCCCATTAATGTCGAAAGAGCTCTGTGACCCAGAGGGGTGGGGAAGTTACAGAATTTACTGCCACTTAGAGCCAGATGATATGGAGGCTCCTCAGCCAGAGCACTCTTCACTGGCGGGCGGCGCAGATAATGGGCTTTCTGAATTACGCCAGGCAATTGGCATTTTCACACTTTTTCCGATGTAATTTTGAAATTAAATTAGGCCGGATGTATACAGGAATGTGGTGGACGGCGTTCAAGGTGGACTCCAGCCAGCCCTCCTCTCGGTCCACATCGAAGGAAGAGAAAACTAATTAACTTTGCAGAGAGCCAAGATCCAGTCTCTGAATGCGGATCCACCCACCATCCGCCTCCCTGCTTGAACCTCCCCGCTTTTCTCAAGGGCAGGAGGAGAGACAGCCTCCCTTGTCTCCTGCTAGTCTTTATTTGCAAGCCTCAGAAAAGCAGAGAAGGACAGTTAGGACAGACGGGCAGCTGTCCGGACTCAGCGGAGTTTCTACGATGACCCTGCAGTCCCAGCCCCGAGGATGAGTCTGAGGTCCACTGACTGTACCACTCAAGCTGCACTTTGCTTGGAAGAGTCTGGCTCTGCCCCCTAAGATTCTGCATTAGGAAATTCATCCCTACAAGAGGGGTGTGTTTCCCCAAACTCCCAGGCATCCTCTCCCTGGTGTGGCCATGCTGTCGGGGGTTGGGACCCAAAGCAGCTGCAGTATAGGGACGCCAGCCCTCTAAGCAGACTGGGACTCCAGTCTCCATGCTGAACTGGGGGCAGAGCCCTCAGCAGAGTCAGGTGGAGGTGGAGGGCAGAGGCAGCTATTGCTGCCCTCCAAGGAGAAATGTGGCCTTCAAGGAAGGAAAGGGGAAGAGTCGGTTTCTCAAACCCAGAGGCCGGATGCACATAGGTAAAAACACCTGCCCCCCAGGCAGACAGCCCTAAGGCCGAGGTGGGAGCCGGAGCAGAGGCCTGCAGGCCTGGGAAGGAAAGATGGCTAACAGTGACCTAGCTCTTCCCTCTCCTGTTTGATCTCAGGACTCTGCCTAGGGACAGCAGGAGGCAGCTGGGACTGGAGGGGCCAAGTGACCTGCCCAGGGGTAAGGATCAGGGCTCTGCAGGTCTGGGAATAGGGCTCAGATGGATGGTGCCAGTGTATGCAGCTGTGCTCAGAGCTACCTTGCAGGAACAGGCAAGGAAGGGCAGAGCCTTCTGTCCCGATTCTGAGTTATCAGCTACGCATTGCTGACTTGGAGAAGCAGCTGAGATATTTGCAGAGATTGCTGAGACCAGGGAAGAGCCTGGTCCCTGGCCTTGTTAATTGTGCTGTGCTGCAGGGAATGTGCTGCCGGGGAGGATGGGGTGTGTGTGTGTTCTGCTTTCTGCTGCCACCAGCTAGTGGGTGTGGCGGGTGCACACACGGGAGGATGGCACCCACAGACACGCTGCACACGCAGACACACACACACCACGCTGCACACACGGGAGGATGGCACCCACAGACACGCTGCACGCGCAGACACACACACCACGCTGCACGCATGGGAGGATGGCACCCACAGATACGCTGCACGCGCAGACACACACATACACCACGCTGCACGCACAGACACGCTGCACGCACAGACACGCTGCACACGCAGACACACACACCACGCTGCACGCACAGACACACACACATACCATGCTGCACGCACAGACATACACACACCACGCTGCACGCACAGACACACACACACACCACACTGCACACACAGACACACACACACCACGCTGCACGCACAGACACACACACACCACGCTGCACGCACAGACACACACACACACCACGCTGCATGCACAGACACACACACACCACGCTGCACGCACAGACACTCACAGACACGCTGCATGCACAGACACACACACACCATGCTGCATGCACAGACACACACACATACCATGCTGCATGCACAGACACACACACACCACGCTGCACGCACAGACATGCTGCACGCACAGACACACACACACCACGCTGCACGCACACACACACACATACCATGCTGCATGTGCAGACACACACACCACGCTGCACGCACACACACACACCACGCTGCACGCACAGACACACACACATACCACGCTGCACGCACAGACACACACACACCACGCTGCACGCACAGACACACACACACCAC
>NW_003852462.1:2881848-2892277 GCF_000181295.1 Otolemur garnettii
CACCATGCTGCATGCTCAGACACTTACCACACTACACATGCAGACACATAGGCACACCAAGCTGTGCACACACACACACGCACCACGCTGCATGCACAGACACACACATTGCACACACATACACACACGCTCCACACTGCCCGCCTGCTTTCCAAGTCAAGACCTTCCTGGTGGGTTCTTTACAGATGCTGATTCAATTGCCCTGTGGGCAGAGCTGAATCAGGGTCAGCACAGTGATTCAGGGACCTGCATTTGTTTCCCCACTAGACGGCAGCTCTCAGGCTCTGGGGCCCTGCTCTGCTCATTTTAGGGCCTGTCTAGCATTGAGCTCAAAGACCAGTGCACAGTAGGCACTTTGCAAGCACGTGTGTCATTGAGTTGAGCTGAAAGACGCCTCTACCAGCCTCCACAGGGGTTACCCAGGAGCCAACGTCAGAAGCCCGTGCATCGGAGATGGACACAAGGCAACCAGGCCGGTGGTCAGCATCTCGCTGACCCTGAGTGTCCTGTCTGAATTGTGTGCTATTCCCTGGGCTGTCACTGTGTCCTTGATGTTTCCTTCCTGAGGACTCTCCTGGCATGCTCTGACCCATCCTGTCACAGCCTCACTCTCACAGAGATGGGTCCCTTAACAGCCATTCTATGATATATGAAACGCAGCACTTATTATTTTTTTTAAATAGGTAAAGGCTTTGAACATTGATTTTCTACCTTCAGGCTAAAGTTGTTTCTTTTGGGAAATGGTAGTAGAATAAAGGATGTTTTATCTGCTTTGCATTTGCCTTAAAAAATAAAAATCCCACCCAACACTTGACAGCCCTTTCATCCCCCCACTTAAAGTTAATGCGTGGATCCAGAAAGACTCTGCCTGCAGCACCCCCGTCTTCTGCAAAGCTGTGGGAGGGGCAGTGGCTGCAGCCCAATGGGTGCCCTGTCTGAGTGGCACAAACCTGGCCGAGAGACTGAACGGAAATGCTCCATCTGTTGCTGCAGCCCTGGGACCTTGAGCTAGTACTTAATTCCTTCCCAGGCTTCTGTTGTGTACAAAACGGGCCATGTGCTTGTTCTAGCCCTGCAAGGCTGTTGTGCAGATGCTGTGAGACGGTGTTTATGAAAGCACCCTGCACAGAGGCATTGCTGCCAATATTATTACTTCAACCTCGGTTTTAAGGCCCTGGGTCAGACCTAAGAGGCCCACGTGGTCAAGAGTCCCCAGCTACTCCAGAGGACAGGGCGGAAGAGAAGGGGAGCAGCCACTCCCGGAGAAATTGTGGGCTCATTAAAACAAGTTGGTGTGAAGTTCACAGAATGTCCCCTGGCCACTGTCCCAGTTAAGCAGACATGCTGTTTATTAAGGGAATGGTGATTATGTGGATTCTACTGTATTAATAACAATAAATCTGAGTGATGTCTTGTGGGTAGCCTCCTTCCAAAGCCCAATGCAATCGCAAAGTCTGTGTGTTAATTACGCACAGCCTCCTTGCACAGGAATGAGAGTCCCCCACCTGCAAATTTCTTCCGCCTCAGCTGGGAAATGGCACGGCACTCCGCACATATGTAGCAGCGCGCTCCTCTTAGGACAGAGAGGGAAGGAGGAAATCTCTTTCTGATGACATTTAAAGGTAAGCTTGGACCATGTTATTATGGAGATGAGCAGGAGAGGGAGGGAAGGCGGAAGGGAGGGAGGGAGAAAGGGAACTTACTTCTCTCAAAACACCGGCGGCTTTTTCACATTCCCTCCAACCACATTTCCATCAAACCCAAAAGGTGCAGGAATTGATTTGTGTTTCGAATCAAACAGTAAATGCTTTAAGGGAGACATTCATTTGCTTATTCATTAGATTTGCATTTACATAAAGAACGTTTCTCTCAATAAAAGCAAAGCTGTTCCCTATTGAAAAAAAAATTTCTTTTCTTTAAAATAAGTGGCGGAGAGTTTAGCTGATAGATGTGCAGGAAGGTAAGTCACATCCTGCTCTTGTAGGGGAGAGGTGAGATAGGAAAGGGTTCCCGTCGGAGACCAGGCCTGCAATCGTGGCAGGGGCTGCCTCCTCCCACGCTTCCTCATGGCTGAGTTAGCAAACAGGAAACCCCAGGATACAACCAAGCACCCCAAACCAGTGCCCGAAGTGGCACCAAATACAGAACAAACAGACGTGAAAAGACGCAAAAGAGAGCTCGGGACAAGCACGTCCTGGCGCCAGGGCTCTTCCCTAGGGTGTGTGCGGTGAGGACTCAGGTCCTTAGCACTCCTCCCCCCTCCCTCCCTCCATTCTTATATAAGAATTAATATTTATTCCCTATTGTTGAGGAGGGTAAGCGACCGCCCACACCACGCAGTGAAATCCAGACCACTCTGGCCCCCAAATCTGAGCTCTTACTCCAAAGGAGAAGCCATTGTACCCCTAATTCCCACTGGCATCTTCGGGGAACTGCCCTGTGTACCCTGCACCCCTCTCCAGTCCCGCAGGGATCCCTTTCCACATCATGCTCACCGCCGCCCCCAGAGAGAGTCGGAGTTTCCATTGGTTTAATCAGAGCCACTTTAGCCTCTGAGCGATGCCTGCGTGGAGGACGGGCTGTGTGTGCGAGGTGCAGGGCCAGGAGTAGCCCTGAGGCAAGTTCGCTAGGGCTGGGTGGGTGCTGTGGGGGTGCAGATGCAAGAGGGTGGGGGCGCTCCTGCTGCAGGGAAGGGCCTGGCCTCGAGGTCCCTGAACTGGCCATGGTATCTTGGTCCTTCTCTTCCCAGGCTCTGAGCTCTGAGTTCCACCCTCCTACTCAGCCCTTACCCTGCCCCAACTCTCCCCAGGCTGAGTCACCATGCTCTCCTTGACCTGTGCCACTACTGTGGGCTCTCAGCTTACTGACTTTTGTTCAGGCCGTTGTCCTGGACAGCTCAGCCCTGCCATACTATACTTAGACCCTGCATTCATGTCCCCAATAAGACGGCAGTGTCCTGCACACCCCAGTGTCCTGCACACCCCCCAGTGTCCTCCATACCCCCCAGTGTCCTCCACACGCCCCAGTGTCCACACCTCCCAGTGTCCTCCACACCCCCCTGCCTGTGTCCTCCACAGGCCCCAGTGTCCTTCACACCCCCTCTTGTCCTCCACAGGTGCCAGTATCCCCCTTGGACATCAGTGTCCTCCAAGGATAGCTTTTATCCTCAATTCGTTGATTCCAGATAAAGTCTGACCTCTGGTTGGCCGCAGAGGCTGAGGCTTGTGAGAAGTAAACTGGTATCTCTCTTCTTTCTCCCTCTCTTCCCTCTTCTTCTAGTTTAGAGCAGGAAAGTAGAGTGGCCAGTGGTGTAATGGGGAAGGGTGGGCTAAGGAGTGGACATGTGGGTGATGCAGGCTGGGCTCCCTGCACCCCGACTTCCTGCTGGGGCAGACGTGCCTCTGGGAGGAGTAGGGTGATGGTTCTGTGACCCTGCCCTGTGGTCCCGGGTGTGAGCACTTTGCAAATGATGGGCCAGCACATGACCCAGCTGCCGGTGGGCCCTACCTGCCTTACAGCACTACTCACGGGGCCCTACCTGGGTTGGACCCACTTTAGTCAAAGGGACTAGGGATGGCTGGGGAGTGAGGAGCAAGGGTGCAGGAGTGAGTGAGAATTTGGCACCCCAGTTCTCAAGCCGTCCAGTGCAGAGCAAGCATGTGGATGCTGGCTGAAACCCACAGTGGGACTCAGGGATCACCTGTGAGGTGTGGGGTCTCGAGCCCTGCCTCAGACCTGCAAGCCAGAATCTGCAGTTCAGTAAGAGCCTCTGCAGGTTCAATTCTCTTAAGAGAGGACCACAAGGAAAGAGAGCTAGAAAGTAGTTACAGGGAAGGTAGGCCAAAGAACGTTCCATTTAAGAAAAAAGAGTTACCAGCTCAGCACGTGGGAACTAGCTCTTACCATCCCTCTGCTTGTAAATTCAGCTGTGAGCAGGACTGACAAGGTCTGTGATGCTGGGGACCCTCCGTCTTGATGGGTGGTTCTGTCAGTGACATACAACCCGTGGAAAGGACAGGCCAGTCCCTGAGACAAGTGTCAGGAAGAACACAGCAGGGGTGGGCACAAAGGACCTGGGTCCTCCTTGGTACGTGGTTGGAACTGACATCTGAGCCGAGACCCAGAGACAAGAAGCCACTGATGGGAAGAACCTTCCAGAGCGAGGTTGTAGTATGTGCCAAGGTCCCAGCAGAGGTTTCTAGGTTTGGTGAGATCACAGAAAGGGGGCTGGAAGGTCAAGGTCACAGTGTGGACCTCATGCTGAGATGGGGAGCGGGAGATGGGTGCTGACTGTGGTCGAGGGTCAAGAGACCATCTGGGAGAGGGGTTGAAGAGCCTGGGGTAACAGTTTGCTGCAGACCACGAAGAAGAAATTTCTGGAAAGGCAATTAGGAATTGCACGGCTTCTGGGTAAACCTGTGCTGATCTCTCTTGTCTGAAGCAATCACTCATAAAATGAAGGCCTAACAGAGAGAGAGGGTCAGAGGGAGCTGGAATACAAATCAGTTTTTAGGGAGAAACTTTGCAGCTCCGGTGTGCAGGAGGCACGGCCAGGGACTCGCGGGGAAGTGGCTGTAGATCACATTAGCAGAATATTTATGATTCTGTCTCGTCTTTCTCCTGTTCTGTCCTAAATTCTTTACATTTCACTCTCCACCATGCTCTGAGAGGGGCTTTATCACTGTGTGCAGGTGACGCATAACAGCCCAGGGCCTTGAGGTCAGCTGATCGGCGGTACACGTAACAAGCCAGCCAGCACCTGGCATGTTTCAGCCCGTATCTGAGACGGACGGAATTGCTCTGACACAGCCAGGCCGAGGCCAGCCTTAAGTATCTGAATCCCAAGAAGAAGAGCCTTTGGAGATGGGGGGAGCCATCTGCAGGGAACAGATGGACACCAGCCAATCCTGGGGACACCACTCTGCCCTGGGAGGACTCTCCCCAAGAGACATACACTCGTGTAACAGAAATCCCCACCCTGGACCCTCAGAGGTCACTGGTCAGGCCTCACGGCTCTTTAAACAGACTTAGGAGAAACCCTCCTCCCCCACCTTATGCAGAAGCCTGGCAGTTTGTCCTTCTGGGCAGTTCCCCTCCCCCCATCCCAAGGACTGGAAGGCCCCAGTGTCAAACATCAGTTTCTTGCTGATGCCTGGAATGCCACCTTCAGCCCCCTGTGCTCTCAGGTAGGTGTCCCATCCCCTCAATCACAAGCACTCTGGGGAGAGTCGGCCCTGGGGCTGCAGTGACCTCACTGCGAGTGACTTCCCCAAGTCAGAAGGCAGCAATAGCTGGAGATGGCCCTGAAAGTCGTCTTTGTCTAATTGGTCAAACTCACAAAGGTTCATCCCTCGACAGCCATGAGGAGTGACACCCTGCAGGAATTTCCTGGTCTGTGTAGACCCTGTTGGGTGAAGCTGGGCCCATTTTGCAGATGGTGCAGCCAGGAGGAGGGGCAGTCTGGGGTGGGCCTGGCTCCAAACTCAAGCTGTCATCAACTCTAATGTAGACGGTTCCCTGGGGAGTCCATCACCACTCCTGGCAGCACTAGGAGTTGCAGAGGTTCATGTACCAATTTGCTGGTCCTCAGGGCTGCACTGCTTCCCAGGACCTGCTTTACCAGCCCCAGCTCCAGGTGGTCCCTGGCCCCTGCCCTCTCCTTCACCAGCACCCCAACATGAGGCCTTATTTACTCACCAGGCAAGTGGAACATATGTCCATGCAGAGCTAAGGAAGGAGGACTTAGGATGGAGGGGACACAGTGCATGCCACGGAGCTCATGGTAAAATCGGGGCAGGGTTTGCAACTTTCTGTCTTACAAAACTGGTGGAAACTCAAAGGAACGGGGGCAGAGTAAGTATGACAACAATAGTACAGCACCCAGACGCGGGCCTCATCCCTCCAGGGTCCTCCTCGCTGCCAAGTGAGAGATGCCCACTTAGATCTGAAGTTCCCTGTGGCCCCTGTACCTGCCGCCAAGCAAGTCACCTTTGGAGTCCTCTCATCGATTTAACCCAGCAATCCACATGGCAGGAATTATCTGCCCCATTTGGTAAAAGAGGAAATAGAGGATCCCAGGGGATCATTGATCTTCCAAGATCCCTGAGTAGGAGAGGGAGCTGATAAACTTTCAACCCTGCTCCATCCAGGGTGGCTTCCTGCCCAGCTCGCCCAGTTTGAGTGCAGCTGAGCAGCGAGCTCTTATGATGATTCATCTTGGTTTATGGTGGTCCCCCTTCCCTGCACTCCTGGCCCTGGGGACCCTCACGTGGCAGCCCCAGGTGGGGGCAGCACCCCTCTCCTAGAGGTAACCAGACACACACGCCTGCTAGAATCCCTGTGCCATGCCGTGCGGCCCCATTGCCCCTGTGGGCCACGTTCCTGGTCCTCTGGCAAAGGGAGAGGAGGCTCCGATGAGCTCTAATTAGTGAGTAGACCCGTTTCAGCAACACATTTTCAAATCAGATGTTTAATTTACCTCATTTATCCTAAATGCCACGTCTCTAGCTCAGAGCCCAACAGGCTTCAGCCTGGCAACTGGCTCATCCAAATGAGCTATTTGGATGGAGCCTTCTGCCGGCCCCAGCACAGCCAAAGCGCCAACAAACGGAAAATGCAAACATCCGGCGGAGGGCGATTTACAGCCTTGTCACAAACCCCGTGACAAATGGGATGCTCCCGGGGGACGGGAATCTCACTGTTTGGCTCATGGCGGGCCGCCTTAGTAGCTGTCCCTAAGGATTTTGGTTCAAATTAAGCCCAAAACAATAGCAACTCCCACAAGTGCTAAATCTCAGCCTCTCTCTCCCATCAGTTTATTGCTCTGTCTGTAGGTCCTGCAGCCTTGAGAGCAGCCACAAGAGCAGTCACAGTGCGGTTATGGTCAAAGGAAAACCTGGTTCCCCCACAAACTGGGTAAGAAGTGCCACACCTGCAGACCTGACCCTCCCATGTAGTAAGTGTATGTGGCTGTGGCCGCCTTGGGCTCCTGGGAAACTGGGGGAGCACCAGCCGGGGGTGAGCCCCAGCGAGGGGGCCGTGATGGACGTCAGAGGAGGACAGCTCTTCAGGCCTCGGGCATGTCCGAGAGCTCTGCTTGGGACTCAGAGGCGTCTCTCACCAAGCAGAGGCCCCCTCACCAAGACCAGGTGAACCCATCTGAAGACTGGTGGAAGGGGCTACAAGCACAATGGGGCTGAGACAATGCCCGCAAGGTGGCTTTGGGGTCTCTTAGTAGTCGGAGCTCTCTAGGAAATAGCACCAACCATACATATATCCCTATAGTAGACAGACTTGTATAGAGAAAGATCTGATATCAACCTGCCTGTCTGTCTGTCAGTATCTACCTATCTAGATTTATTTTATGGAATTGACTCATGAAATGGTGGAGCTGGAAAAGGCCAAGTCTGCAGGGTGAGCTGGTGGGCTGGAGGCCTGGGAAGGACGGGTGCTGGGCCTGCCGCCTGCAGAAGACTGTGGGCAGAGCTCTCTCCCTGGAGGGGGACCCATCTTTTCTCTCAAGGCCTTTAACTGCTTGGATGAGGCCCACCCACATTAGAGAGGGGCCTCTGCCTTATTCAAAATGTACAGATTTTACTGTGAATTATAGCAAAAAAAGACATCTGCACAGTGACATCTAGACCAGGGTTTGACCAAGTATCTGGGTATCTTGCCCTTTTAAGCTGATGCATAAAATTACTGTTGCAGAATCTCAGGGGTGACTCCAGAGGGTGACTTTCCTGGGCACAAAGGCTCAGATGTGACCAGTCTCCATTTCAGCCTCTGTGTCACTTGCCCCAGTGGAGGGACACAGCCAGGGACTTGGCTGGCAATGCCACAGCTGTCAACCATTTGCTGTTATCCAGGGGCTGACTACTTTTCCATCACACCCCGGAGTCCCCCATGATGGCTCCATCTCCCCTACTAAGTTCCTCAACCACATAATTATTAATCCAGACTATACAGAACACAGGGCTATTCCAGCCCCACCATCACTGCCAAGGCCTCAGCCCCAGACATTCCCGGTACCACACCACATTGGGAGATTCTTACATTTTTAAGAGACTTAGATTTGGTGGCATATCAGTGGTTCCTGATTATTACCAACAATTAACGTATAAATCTCAGAGAATAAGCTTCTCCATCCTTGGCATTTTAAGTACTGGCCTAGTCAAAGTTGTAGGTAATTCGGAATTTGAGGGAAATTTTATGGGCTTCTTGGCTGGCAACAAGAGTTCTCATTGGCTCAGAACTTTGCTTGGTCTACATGGATGGTTCTGTGCACTTGGGACCACACAGCGATCGGTGTGGCTTATTACGTGGGAGGAAACATCTGTTCCAGCTCGCTGCTCACTTTTTCACTTGCCAATCATTTTTTTTCTGAGGGGGGGGGGAGAAAACTCTGTTTTGAATTACCACGAGCATCCTGAGAAAGGATGACGTCTCACATTCACCTGACCCCTGAGGAGGTGCACGCAGCGCTTCAGCCAATCAGGGCTGCCGGGCAAGACTCACATGTTTCTGGAGGCCACCAGGAATTCTCACTGTACAGCTGGGTTAGAGGGTGAGGCTCCCTCCCTGGACCTCGAAGGGAGGGAAGGAGGTGGGGTGGAGTCCCCAGCCATCCCCAGCCAGCCCTCAGCAGGGGAGTTTCACAGCCTTGCTGAGCGTTAATGCTCACAGAGTCAAATTCAGTCTCTCCTGCCCTCTTTTCCTTGTGTGTGTCAGTTTGTGAAGTTGGGCAGTGTTTACTGATATTTAAAACAGCAGTCAGGTCCCAAAAGCAAATTCTGACCAGATGTCTCTGCATCCTGTCTCCTCCCTCTTGACACATACATTTAAGGTCATTTTTGATCACACGAAACTCATTAAAATGCGACCCCACCTCTCCTGAGTCCCAAGGCACTTGCTTTGACTCCTAGGAACCCTTTATGGTAGTAATTTTTAACCATATGAAGTTTGAAAAGGTGTTAAATGCTTAAGACTAGAACAGGCTGGGTGTGGTGGCTTGTGCCTATAATCCCAGAACTTTGGGAGGCCAAGGCAGGAGACTAAATTGAGCCCAGGAGTTTGAGACCAGCCTGTTCAACATAGTAAGCCTCTGTTCTTATGAAAAGAAAAATAAATAAATAAAAAACTGGAAAGAATAGACTGAACAAGATGCAAATCATTTCAGGCTCAGTGCCTGTAGCTCAGTGGCCAGGGCACCAGCCATATACACAGGAGATGGTGTGTTCAAGCCTGGAAGGGGCCTGCTAAACATCAGTGACAACTGCAACCAACAGATAGTCGGGCATTGTGGCAGGCACCTGTGGTCCCAGCTACTTGGGAGGCTGAGGCAAGAGAATTGCTTATGCCCAAGAGTTGGAGGTTGCTGTGAGCTATGACACCACAGCACTCTACCTAGGGTGACATAGTGAGCTCTGTCTTTAAAAAGAAAACATTATTTCAGTTAAAAGCAAGCACCCCTCCCTCATCCCCTCCCCATGACAATTCCCATCTTTGTGGCCTGCTAGGTCAGCAGAGTCCAGCTCTGACACAGTCCCTGCAGCCCAGGGGCCTGGGCAGGACGTGTGCTGAGCTCATCTTGTCTCCTCTCCTGGCACTAGCCCTGCAGCTCATCCACCCAGCTGCTTCTCAAAGGTAAACCAAAGGCAAAGCAGTGACAGAGATCTAAGACTTATAAATTGCAGGCTTGGGGCCAGGCCTCCCTGCTTTGTTCCATGAAAATAGACATTTAAGACAAAGGTGGTTCTCACTGGCCACCCCAGGGATGCGGGCATCAACCCTGCAAAGGCATCCCAATGGGAAATAGCTCCAAGCTTATCCTTTATGCATCACGGGACCAGAGGATCATTTTAGACATCATAGGCACACGTCTGTAACAAATAACTTCTCCAAGATCCATGGGAAATGTCCCTGTGCAAGTTAATTTGAACAACGAAGAGCAACAAGGTCAAAGTTATGGGCTTTGGAGGGAGTAAGTAAGCAGACAGGGAAGTCACAGAGTTCTGAGAATGCCAGTGTGTGAGTGCATGTGCAAGCCTGCGTGTGCACGTGGGTGAATGTGCACGTGTGTGTGCACGTGAACTGGTGTGCTGTGT
The DNA here is from genome assembly GCF_000181295.1 of Otolemur garnettii. Lineage (NCBI taxonomy): Eukaryota > Metazoa > Chordata > Mammalia > Primates > Galagidae > Otolemur > Otolemur garnettii. Next base: position 2,891,952 of record NW_003852462.1, read on the forward strand.
GTGAATGAGGGGGTGTGTGCAAGCCTGTGTGTGCACGTGGGTGAATGTGCACATGTGTATATGTGTGTGTGCACACGAACCGGTGTGCTGTGTGTGAATGAGGAGGTGTGTGCAAGCCCTGCCGGGAGTTGAGAGAAAACGTGTGTTTCCCCTCTTGGAGATAGGAAGGATGCATTGACTTCAATGAGAAATTAATGTGGTCAAGTGATGAGGACAGAGCCTGCCGGGTAAGATCAGGACTGTACTATGTGCACTGGCTGAGCGTGAACTCAAGGAGAGCTCTGTGGCTGTCCGTAGCCCACCAGGGTAGGATCAGGACTGTATCA
>NW_003852462.1:2892469-2905475 GCF_000181295.1 Otolemur garnettii
AGCTCTGTGGCTGTCCGTAGCCCACCAGGGTAGGATCAGGACTGAATCACGTGCACTGGCTCAGCGTGAACTCAAGGAGAGCTCTGTGGCTGTCCATCTAGGTGGGGGCCCGGCTTCCTTCCATGGAATGGGGTCCAGCTAGTGTGTTTGCCTGGATTTTAAACTACGTGGTCATTAAATAGACTCATGACCATGGTGTTTTGTTTTATTCCTGGGGGTTCTCATCATTCCCAAGATGGCTAAATGGATTAAGTTCTAAAAGCTTTTAAAAAGAAAAGAAGAAGAAGAGTTTGTTTTCTGGCCAAGACCAACAGGAAATGATTTCAGCCTCAAAGCTATTTTCAGAGTGAGTTATTATCAATCAAAAAGAAACTTATAATAGAAACTGCTTTTCCACTATTACTATAAAGTTAACCACTGGGAATGCAATTGTACTTATATATGGAGATGCGTATTTTTTTTTATTTCCCTGCAAATGCCCGTAACTCTCTTGCATGCAATCTGGTTGGAATTGGATTTCCTGCATCTATGTGGCCGCGAGCAAGGTGAGGTGTAAGGACAGGGTGGGGAGACCACGGCGACAGGACCCGCGGCAGGAGAACTAAATCTCACACAGCAGTCGTCGGAATCCACCTAAAATACTTGCTTAACTGTTGCCCTTGGAGCTGTAATTAACGGCAAAATGTAACAAACGAACTGTAACACGCACAATGCTGCATCTGCTCCACGGTTTAACCAGTGGCCACCAGAAACGAATCCTTAATTAAAGACATAAATCCACCCAGATCTGTAGCAACACCTCAGTTTGCAGGACTGGGGACGCTCCTCCTCCAAGGGCCATATTCTGGATGGGCTGGGAATGATGGACTGGGACCACCACCGTGCAACAGTGATGAAGAAGAAGAAGAGGGAAGTGTGGATTCCGACAGGAGTTAGACTAGAACCAGCAAGAGGTCTCTATTCCTCGACACCTGCCCTCTTCCTGCCCCCTTTTATCCATCATTTCAGAGTTTCTTTCTCTCTTTCTCTTTCTTTCTTTCTTTCTCTCTTTCTCTCTCTCTCTTTCTTTCTTTCTTCTCTCTCTCTCTCTTTCTTTTCTTCCTTCCTTCCTTCCTTCCTTCCTTCCTTCCTTCCTTCCTTTCCTTTCCTTTCCTTTCCTTTCCTTTCTTTCTTCTCTCTATCTCTCTTTTTCTTTTTTTTTGGTGCTTTTTCTTTTTGAGACACAGTCTCACTCTGTCACCCTGGGTAGAGTGCCCCAGTGTCACAGCTCACAGCCACCTCAAACTCTTGGGCTCAAGCCATCCTCCTGCCTCAGCCTCCTGAGTAGCTGGAACTACAGGTGCCTACCACAAGGCTTGGCTAGTTTTTTTTTATATTTTTAGTAGAGACAGGCAGGGTCTTGCTCTTGCTCAGGCTGGTCTTGAACTCCTGAGCTCAAGCAATCCACCTGCCTCAGCCTCCCAGAGTGGTAGGATCACAAGCATGAGCCACCATGCCCAGCCCATTTCAAAGTTTCTTGATCAGAGTGTGAACTCCTGGGACATGGATATGGTGTGGAACATCAGAGCCCCTTCTTCTAAAATGCCAGAGTGGGGGTTCGGGATCCGTCTCCCTGACTCTGTTCCCTGAGGGCTGAGCTCCCGGAAGAGAGGTGACCACCCGTCCCATTACTACCTTCAGGGAGACAAGTGCAGAGGATGCTGGGACGTGAGTGGCTTCAAAGTGGCAGCTGCAAATGGAGAAAGGTCTGGGCTGTTCTTGGGGGCAGTGGCCAGTCTCGGCAGGCCTCGGGGCACGCTGCCCACTTCTTAAAAGGTCATTGAAAGATACGAGACCTTATCTCTGCCCCTCCCTTCTCCATCGCATGACTGGAAATTCTCATTTCCATATAATGTTTCAAATCACCATGGAGAGTCTGCCTAAGGGACTTTGAACTTGGCCCTAAAACAGACTGACCCTTTATTTCCTAGGTCCAATGGACACAGGGCCTAAGAAAATGTAAATTTTCCTTTGAGAGCGGAACAAGTGGGTGGACTGAGAGACAGAGAGGGCGGGGCTGAGGACAGGGAATCTGAGGGGGGCTTTCAGGCTGCATCACAGCAGCAGGAGCCTTGAGGGGCCCATTTGGAGCAAAGGACCAGCCCAGCCTGCCATTCCCTCCCTGCCGTGGGGGCTCCCTTGGCACAGAGTGGCTGCTGAGGTCCCCACATCTCTGCTAAAACACCGTCTAGGAAAAGCCTCTGGGACACACGTGCAGACCTCTCCAGCCATGGCTTAGCTCCGTCCTCCCCTTCCCCCTTTACAGTCACCACTTCTCCAAGCCTGCGATGACCCGGGGCAGGGGCATGGGTGTGCCTCATTTGGGAGCTGAGAATTAGGAAGGTTGTGGTTACGGCCTACCTCAGCCGCATGGTCCTCCACCTGCTTATCCGCTACACGCACTTCCTTTTCCTTGGCATCTCCTGTCCTATCTCAGTCATGGCAGAACTCAGGTGAGCGCAGGGCCCAGACGTGCCTGCCTCCGCTACCCCTGACTGTATTCCCAGGGCCACGGGGCAGGGGCAGGGGGTGGCTAGACCTTCTTAGATTTCCCTTTGCAGCTGCAGCCTGGATGTGATCTGCTGCCTTTTTATTTATTTATTTATTGAGACAGAGTCTCACTCAATCGCCCTGGTTGAGTGCCATGGCATCATAGCTCACAGCAACCTCAAACTCTTGGGCTCATGTGATTCTCTTGCCTCACCCTCCCAAGTAGCTGAGACTATAGGGGCACATCACAATGCCCGGCTAGTTTTTAGAGAGAGGGTTTCATTCTTGCTCAGGCTGGTCTCAAACTCTTAAACTCAAGCAATCCGCCAGCCTCAGCCTCCCCGAGTGCTGGGATTACAGGTGTGAGCCACTGCGCCCATGCTGATCTACGGCACCTAAAACCGTGTTCAACTCACCCAGGTGGCGGGGACCGGGTGGCCCTTAGCAGCTTTGCAAAGACAGAGGGTGTAAGTAGATTCCTGCCCCCAAGGAATCCAGTGGATCATGGGCAACATATTAGTGCCTTGATTGTGTCCCTCGGGGAGGGTTGCTCTGGACAGGCGAGCCTTCCATTTGGGAGAAGAAAGAAAAGGAGGCAAGGAGGGGAGAGGGGAGGAGATGGCACTTGGGAGCAGCGGCTAATGTCCCAGGGCTCTGACGCGGTAAACAGTCAAAGACAAATGAGGGAAGTTTCACCCAATATCCCTCTTTTTCTGGATGTTAATAATATTATATTGATATGTTATACTCTGTCTATAAGACAACTAAATTGATTTGTCCATGAATCTCCATTGGACTCTCTCATCTTGCTATTGACTTTAGGTTAAGAACAAAAGGATGCGTGGACACCCTTCAATAAATCACCAGCAATCTCGCTTCGGAAGAACTAATTACGCTGACACCCCCATCTTTTACACCACATTTATTACCAGCGGTGGTGCTCGGGGATGAGGGTGGACGAGGAGGAACACCGAGAGCCTTTGTTGTGTCCCCACACGAGGCCATCAATCTTCCCGATGGGATGAGGCAGGGGACGTCACGCTGCCAGAAGGGCCAGGATAACGGATGTGCTGCTGGAACAACCGATTATTACGCATTTGCATGCGAGAACGTGCAATTTATACCCATCAGACGGGGTCCTCCTCTGCACGTTGCTTTGAAGTTGATTTTCCAGGAAGGCTGGTCCTGTGGGAGTGGATCTATGTGTTTAACTGGGTTTTTATATTATAGTGTTAATGTGCCTCCATGACAGAAAGGACAGGAAAATGCAGTAAGTGTTGGTTTTCCTCTTGTGCTTAAACAGATTTTTTAAGTTCAGACTGGAGATACTTTTTTTTTTTATTTTGCCTAATATATTTTTTTAATTAAATCATAACTGTGTATATTGATGCATTTATGGGATTCAGTGTACTGATTTGATATACAATGTGAAATGCTTACATCAACTGATTAACACATCCATCACCTTGCTTACTTATTTGTTGTGCTAAGACTTTTTTTTTGCAGTTTTTGGCCAGGGATGGGTTTGAACCTGCCATCTCCAGTATATGGGGCCGGTACCCTACTCCTTTGAGCCACAGGCACTGCCCACCCATGTGGTAAGACAATTATACTCTTTTCTTAATAGTTTTGAAATGTACCATTGTGTCACACACATTAGGTGGGGCCCCACCTAGTACCCTCCCTCCTCCTACCTCCCCCTTCCCTCTCCTCTCTCTCCTCTTCCCTTCTACTTTCTGGACTATCGTTAATGCTTTACCATTCCTGTGAATGTGTAGGTGGTTATATATTCATTTCATAGTAGTATTGAGTACATTGGATACTTTTCTCCCCCATTCTTGAGATACTTTACTAAGAAGAATATGTTCCAGCTCTATCCAGGTAAACATAAAAGATGTGAAGTCTCCATCCTTTTTATGGCTGCATAGTATTCCATGGTGTACATATACCACCATTTGTTAATCCATTCATGGGTCGATGGGCACTTGGGCTATTTCCATGTCTTGGCTATTATGAATTGGGCTGTAATAAACATTCTGGTGCCAATGTCTTTGTTGTAAAATGATTTTTGATCATCTGGGTAAATACCTAGTAGAAGAATTACAGGATCAAACCATAGGTCTACTTTTAGTTCCTTGAGTGTTCTCCAAACTTCTTTCCAAGAAGGCCGTATTAGCTTGCATTCCCACCAGCAGTGTAGAAGCGTTCCTGTCTCTCTGCATCTGCGCCAACATCTGTAGTTTTGGGATTTTCGCAATGTGGGCTAATCTTACTGGAGTTGGATGATATCTCAAAGTGGTTTTGATTTGCATTTCTCTGATGATTAAGGATGATGAGCATGTTTTCATGTGTCTATAGGCCACACGCCTGCCCTCTTCACAGAAGTTTCTGTTCAAGTCTTTTGCCCATGATGAAAGAAGAGGGAGATGGGCCCGGCCTCTGTGCAAGATGCTCCAGGTGAGAAGTTCTCAAAGTGTGGGCTCTGGCCAGCCGCAGCAAGGAGCTTGTTAGCCACACAGACTCGTGGGTCCCACCCCAGACTTACCGGGTGAGAACTTCGAGGATGAGGCCGGCAGTGTGCACCCTGATGAGCCTGGCAGGTTCTGATACACGCTCAGGGGTGAGACGCACTGCTCCCGATGGATGTCTTGAAAAGCAGGGTGACTTAATGCTTTGTGGAAGGCATTCATTCTCACTGGGACAGGCCCAGGAATAGTCATGTCACACAATCAAGATGCAGCTTCTCTTTAGTGGCTGGGCTCAGCCTAAATAAATATGTGACACAACAACAGATGCTCGACATGGAGAGAAAACATCACAATTATATCCAGTGTTCCCCAAATCTGGCACTTTGTGTGTGCGTGCAGTGGTGCTAAGTGAAGAATGGCACCTACGAATTAGCAGTTTACTTCTTAACAGACTTGGGAAAGTCAGTCTGGTATCCATTCAGCTGACAACACGTATTTAACAAGCACCCAGTATGTGCCAGGCGCTCCTGTGGGTGACAGGGGAGTGCCGGCAGGCAGGCTGGAAAACGCCTCTCCTTTCAGTTTATGTCTGATGGACCCTGCGACCTCACTGCATCCCTTTTAAACCGTGATGATGTACAACAGCTAGGGAAAGAGCACGGGCAGAGAGAAGCAGCAAAGCTTCGTCTGGAATCTTCTGGAATGTGACTCATTAGTTTTTTACTCAGCGACGTCACACTCAGGATTATACATCCTTTAATATTTGATCACGGGTGATGACAGTGAGCAGTGGAAAGACACCGCGGGGAGACTTTCTGCTATAGAACACCTGGGGTTCTTGCATAATTTTTATTGCCTTGCTGGGCTTCCATGAAAAACTTAAACAGAAAAACCAAAAATCCCTGACCTGGGGAGGACATGAGCTGTAAACGGTCCTTGCAGGTGGAACAACCTACCACTATCTGTGTCACCACCTGGGAGAAAAGTTAGCATGAGACTCCCAGGTTAAGCTTGGGAATGTGGACGGAGGCTATGACCACCCTGGGAGTGTGGCTTCCCCAGCTTCATGGCAGAGGTGGATAGTAATTATTCTTTGAGGAAAATATTCTCCATTTGGGTACCTACAGCTAAGGTCAACCTCTAAAAACTCAAAATTAGCGTAAACCGCCACAAGCAAGGGTCAGCAGAAACAACACATCCTGACTTACTCTCCCAAGACACCAGATGTTAATCACACTAAGAATACAAAATAATGGTCTGAGGAATATGTAAAGAAAAAGGAAACAAAATTATAAGATGAAAAAGCAGCCCCCGGAAGCTGTGAGCAAAGAAACAATTTTGAAATGAAAATATAATTATTAAAATGGAAAATTTGGAAGCTATTTTAAAAAGCAGATTGGACACAGTTAAGGAAAGAATTAACGACTTGGAATATAGACTTCAAGCAATAATCTGTAATATATGGAGAATTAGGAAAAATCAAAAGATACAGACAATTGAGGGATGTGTTTTACCTTGAATCTGTGTGGAGCTCTAGAAGAACAAATAAACTTTAAAAGAAAGAGGAAAGGTAATATTTTAAGAAGTAATGGCTAAGAATTTTACTGAAGTGATACAATGGTACAATTCACAGATGCAGAAGGCATGCTATATTTTAGTAGAATAAATAAAAGTAAATCTACCCTTTCATCATTTTGCACCAAAATTGCAGAACATACGACAGAAGGGGTTCTGTAACTTATACGGGGGTATATGGAAAGAAGGACCAGCTGCAGAGAGATGATAGTTAGTTTGGCATAAAAGATCTTGAAAGCCGAAATAAAAGCTAGACAAAAGTGGAATAATGTATTCAAACTCTTGAGAGAAAATAAATGTCAGACTGTAATTATGAAAGAAACAAATTTATCTTTTCGAAACAAGGGCAAAATAAAGGTATGTTAGATCAATAAAACAGAATGAATTTATTATCCTTCCACCCAACATGAAGGTTAGTAAGGAAGATCAAGGATTTAAGAGCATTCTGTGAAGAGAAGAAAAATGATTCCAGAATGGAAGCCCATGGTGCCAAAGAGGTGCACAGAGAGATGGGTAAATCTAAACCCTTCCTGTAACCAGAGTCCAAACCATTCTGGCACAGAGTTGGCATTTATTTATGATTAATGCAAGAAGAGTTGCACAAGGTAACAATGTTTCTAATTTGTGGGAGTTTTAAAAAGGCAAACCTGAAGTTGTGGACAGGAACCCCAAAGGGAGAAGAGTGTGATTTTAAGATTCTGGTGTTGTTGCCTTACGCTTTGTTAAGAAGTGATAACGAATTTTGAACAACAACAAAAATGAACAAAACAAAAGGTAAAGAAAAGGGAAGAAAACAGTAAAAGATTACAAATATTATATGAATTCTAAGCCAGAAAGAGCGAGGGGATGAATAGAAACCAGCACAAATACAAGGCTTATGAAATGTCAGGTGCTATTCTAAAACTTTACACGTTGTAACTCATTTAGTCCTTGCACTATTCTCCAGTTTAGGCTGCTATTAGTATCTTTACTTTTACCATTGAGGTAACTAAGAACTTGAGTGACTTCCTCAAAATTATAGAGCTAGAGAACAAAGATACTCCATTAAAAAAAAGAGGGCCAAGACAAGAGGGGGTATAGGAAAAGAAGACAGGTAGCAGAGAGTAAGATGGTAGAAACCAATACAATACATCTGTACCCACAATAAACATAAATGGACTAAACTTGCCAATTTAAGACAGAGACTGTGAGATCCATTTAAAAAAATGAAATTCAACCTTTTGCTGTTTATAAGAAACCCACCTAAAAAATTAGGACATGCATCTAAAGATGAAGAAATGAAAAAAGCCAGATTATGTAATTAACAACCAATAGGACACAAGGTAGCTACATTAATATCAGACAAAAAATTGGGTATAATAAAAATAAGCATTAACAGAAAAAAATTCACTCCATCATAATACATCACTCAATTTCCCAAGAATATATAAAAATTCCAATTTGTACTTATATAAAAAATTGCCTCAAGATATATAAAGCAATGCTTGATAGAATTAAAGGGAGAAACTAAAAAATCCACTATTTTATTGGGAGATTTCTGTACCCTTTTTGAATTATGGATAAAACAAGCCAAATTTCTAAAGGTGTGAAAGAATAAAATAACATCATTGGCAAGTGTGATATATTGAGCATGTGTTGAAGCCTGTACCCAAAAAGTTGAGCGAACACTTTCTTCTCCGGTACCCACAGAACATTTTTAAAAAAATTGTGCCTGGAGTGGAGGAAGCTCTGGGAGCCCTTTCTCGGTCATAGTGACACTCTGGGGAAAGCCATAGCTGAAAAGAAGTTTCATATTGTGCATGACATGGGTGGCAGATTTTGTCCACGTGACTGGCCTGGTCTTGGAGCAATGGTTTTTATCTACTTTGACCCCTTTTCTGGCTTTTACAGAGGGAAACAGAGGCAGAGTCAGCTGCACTGGCAGGACAGAGTGGACTAGAATGAATTAGAGAGTCCCATAAGCCAAGAAGAACCATGGATGAATTTTGGGCCAGACTCTTCACTCAGCTTCGGTTACAGTGAGAAAGGTTAAGAAAACCACCAAATGGGAGGAAAGTGGGGGAAGAATGGACACTTGCCTGGCCCCTGTATCTGGCTTTGGAGCTGAGAACAGCAAGAGTGTGAGTACAGACACCCTACAGGATGGCAGGTGGGGTGAGGGTGGGCAGGGACGGAGGGCAGGGGCTGAGGGAGGACTCTACCCTGACTCGTCAGCTGATTATGTGCTGGGCGGGACTGAGGAGCCCACAGGGCTTCACCTGAGATGCTTGGATCCCCAGGGTAAGTTTCATCTGATACCTGGGCCCAGGGTGAAGCCAGGGAAGCCATGGACCCTTTGTTGCCTGGCTTACAGGGAACCATCTCCCTAACATGTGCGTGAGGAGGCTCAGGTTGCTGCGTTGGGGATACTGGGGGTCTGCAGACAGTGAAGGCAACAGTGGTGACGGAGACAGTTGGTGAAATGGATGACAGCACCAGCTGACTCAGGTGGAGGGCCCACCGTGCACAGCCAGGACTAAGCACATCATGCATGTTACCTCCTTACACCTCACCCCAGCTCTGCCAAGAAGCTGCTGTTACCATCCCCAGTTTCAGAGGAGAAAGCTGGGGCTTAGAACACGGTAATCACAATACTAATGGAACAGTGCTGCTAGGGCTCCAGGGCTGGCCCTGTCCAGGACTCTGAGGTCTTTCTTCTGCCATAGCAGAGGGTAGGGCTGAGGCACAGACACTTGAGTTGCCAGAGGCTGTCTCTGCTGTTCTTAGGATTTCCTGGGTCTGTGTCACTATTCTACTGAACGACGTGAAGCTGATGATATGCTGTCTCCTTAGATTTCCTTAGGAATCTAAGAATTTCCTTAGGAAATACAGAGCATAATGAAACTTTCAGGCCCAACTGCACAATAGGGCAGAAGTTTTTATCCATTTGGGGTTTTCTGAAATGGTAGAGCCTTAAGTAAAGGGAGGTTAAGGAGTAAAAAGTGGGAAAGTCAGCAAGAGGCATGGGCAGGAAAGCGAGGATACTGGTTCCCCCAAAACGCCTGGGCCCAGCTTTGAGTCTGATGTCCAGAGAAGCAGGGCAGATGGGGGCAGGGCTGGGCTGGCCAGGCCCTAAACCACATCTGTGGGCCGTTCACTAGCCGCCCACTGAAGATCCCCAAAGTGAGAGTTAGTGACAGAGCTGGGCCCAGGGCCCTCGTCTCCTAAGGGGCTGGGGGTCGGAGATGAGATTCCATTTAATTGCATGTTTGGGATTTGAACCCAGCACCACAGAATCACAGAGCCCTTTGTACTTTCAAGGTTCCCCCATGTTCAGCCACTGGCCATTCTCCTCCCCTGCACTGAGGGATGTAAAGTCCTCCCCACTGGACCCACAGGCCTCTGAGCCTCCTAGACTGGTGGAGGTCCCCAAAGCTCCTGCTGCCTCTCTCCAGGCCTTCCCCACCCCCACAGGTCACTGCAGGGCCCCCCTCACCTTCCAGGCTGTATGTCATTCACTCACATCCTCTGTTCCCTTCACAGGGACTGTCGGGAAAGGGGTGTTGTCGATCAATGAGCACAAGTGAATTGCATTCTGCGGTAGTATTTTCAGGGGGTGCAAACACATTTCAGATTGAAGAACGCGTGTCATAACATAAAACAGCGCATCACAAGCATTTACTGTCTTCAGCACAGACAGGATGACAGGAGAGACCCCGCGAAGGTCACAGAGGGCACGTTTTACCATCAAACGCCGTTATCGACCAAAGTCCATTATGACAACCTCGGAGCACGAGAGTGGACGGGCTCCCATGTATTAGTGATTGTCCCAAATACAAGAAAATTGATCCATGACAAATTAATCCTGGCAGCTTTCATTTCTGATTTCCTTTCTGAATTAAAACAGAAGCACTAAAATGTAACCAAATAGAAAGGAATAAGATGGGACAAATAGAGACACCCGTGCTGTGTATTGATTTCTTACAACATAGTTGAAGACGAGATTTAATTTAACTAAATGGTAGTAGTAATATTGGCACAGTCATCACCCTGCTAATAGGGGTGCTGCAGCATAGGGCTCCAAGGCCGACCCAGTCTGGGGTCTCAGGTCTTTCTTCTGCCCTAGGGGAGGGCAGGGCTGAGGCACAGACACTTGAGCTGCTGTCCTGGTCATTTTGTTAAGCTTTTTGTGGGTGTGTTTCATTATTTTAATAAATATAGTGAAACTCCCAAAACTCCCTACAAATGCAACACATCATAAACCTTTTAGGCTGACTTGCGTAAAATAAGGCAAGGCACAAGTTGTTATCCAGTTAAGGTTTTTCCAAATGGTAGGAGGCTTTGGTAAAAGGAGTGAAAATTTTGGGAAAGTCAGTAAGAGGCATCTGCCTTGAAACCAAGGATACTGGTTCCCTCGAGATGCTTGGGTCCAGCTTTGAGCCTGGTGGTGGGAGGAGGAGGGGAGGTAAGGCAGATGGGGCAGGGCTGGGCAAGCCCTAAACCACACTTGTGGGCCATTCGCTAGCCGCTCACCAAAGAGGGAGTTAGTGACAGAGCTGGGCCCAGGACCCTCGTCTCCTAATGGGGGATGAGGAATGAGATTCTGTTTTCTGGCTTGGCGCCCATAGCACAGTGGTTACAGTGCCAGCCACATACTCCGAGGGTGGCAGGTTCGAACCTGGCCCGGGCCTGCTAAACGACAATGACAACTGCAACAAAAAATAGCCTGGTGCTTTGGTGGCCACCTGTAGGCCCAGCTACTTGGAAGGCTGAGGCAAGAGAGTCACTTAAACTCAAGAGTTTGAGGTTGCTGTGAGCTGTGACATGACAGCACTCTACTGAGAGCAACATCGTGAGACTATGTCTCAAAAACAAACAAAAAAACAATTTCTGTTTTCTATCTGTAAACTAGGAAATGGAACTCAAAGTGATTCTCAAACACAGGGCCCTAGACAGTCTGTCTACATGAGAATCTAGGGGAAGCTTTTAAGAAACAAGGAAGTTTAATTCACTTATTCAACAAAGGCCCAAGAATATGCATCTCAAGGCTGCCCTGGGGGTTCTGAAGCCCCAGGTTGGGATTTGTGCCTCTGTTAATGAGGCCTCTCAGGCTGTCTTAAGGATTACCACAAATTCTTTCTGGATTCTGGCAGAAACACAAAGCCAAGGCATCTGCAGAGCTGGGCTCCCTCTGAAGGCCCCGGGGAGGTGCTTCCTGCCTCCTCCAGCCGCTCATAGCCCCAGGCTCCCTTGGCTTGTGGCCACATCACTCCAGTGTCGCCTCTGTCTTCACATGGCCTACTTCTGTGTGCCACTGGATTTAGGGCCTGCTCCTGGGTAATCAGGATGATCTCACCTCCAGCCTTAATCTAATTACACCCCCTTTTCCCAGTAAGGTCTATTTGGAGCTACCAGGATTAGGATGTGAACAGATGTATTGGAAACCACCACACAGTCTACCATGCAGTCTCCTCCAACACCCAAGGCACTAGTTCCCAATGCTCTGAAGCAGCCACCTGCCAAGAACTCCTCTCCTCTCTTGGGTGTGATGCCCAGGCAAGGACAGGCCAGCACAGCAGGAAAGGGACAGTCAGAGCCATAGTGATTCTCTGGCCATTTTCCTTCCAGCATCAGAAGACACCGTTCAACCCACTGCGAGCAGGTAATTGCCCTGCTCTACTCCTGGGAGCAGAGCCAGCATTTACCGGGTATGAGAGGGGCCAGGTGAGAGCTATATGAGGGTCAGGCCTTGGTTCTGTTCTGTCCTCAGGGTAGCACCTGGCAGAGCCCATCCTCAGGTTCCCAAATGTCCACACTGGCTCCCTCACTTTACCTGGAAGACCAACCACAGGCTTCCAAGGAGTGCCCTGCCTTGCTCAGTCCACCAATGTTTTCCTCTTTGTGGTCCAGACACATTTCCTGATCACTCCATTATCTTTGAGTGTCCCCTTGCCTGAAGGCAGGAATTCAACTCGGTATCTCCAATGGTGCCTGACATATGGGAATGGCTTAGTGAATTAAGGAGTAGACGGGTGAATGGACAGATGGATGAGCAGACAGATGGATGGATGGTGGGAGAACAGATGGATGAATAGATGGGTAGATGGATGGGTGTGTTGATGGATAGGCAGGTAGGTGGGTGGGTGGAGGGATGGATGTATAGATAAATGGATGGATAGATAGGAAGATGGATGAGTGGGTGGATGAATAGATGGATAGATGGGTAGATACATGGATAGGGTGGGTGGGTAGATGGATAGATAGATAGATGGATGGATAGATGGGTAGACTGGTGGACGGGTGGATAGATAGGTGGGTGGATGGATGGATGGACGGATGAGTGGATGAATGACTGGGTAAATGGATGGGTGGGTGGATGGATGGATGGATAGATGGATGGATGGGTGGATGGATGGATGCATGAGTGGATGAATGAATGGATAAATGGATGGGTG
>NW_003852462.1:2906165-2941228 GCF_000181295.1 Otolemur garnettii
GGATGAATAGATGTGTGTGTGAGTGGATGGATGGATAGATGGATGGATGGGTGGATGGATGGGTGCATGAGTAAATGGGCTGATGGAAAGAAGGTTTAATGGGCAGCCTCATTTTGTTCCTAAGAGAGAAAACTGGGTTGTAGGGCTTGGCATGTGGAGGGTGATAAGTCTTGTTGTCCTGAGGCTGAGGGTGATGGGTCCTGGGCAGGAGAGGGGCACCAGGGCCAGTAGTTCAGTGAGTGATGAGTCTGGTCTGGGGGGCTGGGGTTGAGGATGGCTGCCCGCCTCCCTGTGTACATTGGTCTTCTTTTGCTGCCACAACAATCTTCCACAAACTCAGAGGCTCAAGCAACAAGAATGTGTCATCTCACAGTTCTGGAGGTCAGAAGTTCAGCATGAGACTCACTGGGCCAAGTCCAGAAAGGCAGGGCTGTGGGTCACCAGCTCTCAGGCAGGACTTGTATCCTTGCTCACTCCAGCAGAATTCAGTTTCTCGGGCTGTAGGACTGGGGTCCTTGTTTCCTGGCTAGTTGTCAGTAGAGGCTGTTCCAAGCTTCTGGAAGGTGCACTCCCAACTTGGCTTGTGGCCCCCAACTCCAGGCCACGTCGCTGTCACACTTCAGCTCCATTTTTCCCTCACTGTCCTACCTTCCTCTGCTATGTTTGAAGTCATGGAGCCCACAAGGTAAACCAGGATAATGTCCACAGCTTAAAGTCCACACCCCAACTCCAGCAGCCAAGCCCCTCTTGTCACATAACGTAGCACAGTCGCAGGGATCGGGGTGTGGATGACATCAGTGGCTGTTTTTCTGTCTTCCACACAGGGAGGATGCTGTGGGGCCTGAGACCCATGGGGAGACCCCGTTAGAGCAGCCTTTGCAGTAGCTCATGTGTAGAAACAGTGAGAGACAGGAACAGAGACAGAGTTAGAGAGACAGAGACAGATGGAGCGAGGGAGACAGAAACAGCAGAGAGACAGAGGGAAGGGGGAGGGGACAGAAGGGGGCAGAGAGAGACGGGGGCACGGGGTTCCTCTCCTCTGGAGCAGCATCCTGGGTTAGAAACAACATTATCAACCCTCTTAATACGGACGGAGAAACAGTAGAGAAGCCCAGTCCTGGGAACCCCTGCGAGATTCTGAGCAGCCTGGAAGAATTACGTCAAAGCACTTGTGTTGCACCTGCTCACCCAGTACCCGTCACCCAGTCACCTGCCAGGGGTGCCCAGGAGCTCCCAGGCGTGGCTGATGGAGTCCTCCAGTCCCAGATAAGAAAACAAGTCACAGGAAGGTAAGAAACATGGCCACCATCACCCCATTTGGCCTGGAACCTGGGGCCAGTGGGCCACAGACGAGCCCGGACGACCCCCGAGAACGGTCAGGATGAGGCCCACGGGCGTCTTCACTTGCGTGGTTTCTTCAGGGGGCAGTTTCTATTGAAAGCCTGCACCCTCACAGTTGCCCTAAGGATGAGTGGATATGTCCCCCTGAGCCCTCACTGCCCTGCCATGCAGGGGTTGCCCTCACTGCTCCACCTGGCTCCTGACATCTCCACCATCTCCACCACCTCCACCATCTCCACCATCTACACCATCTACACCACCTCCACCACCTCCACCACCTCCACCATCTCCACCACCTCCACCACCTCCACCACCTCCACCACCTCCACCACCTCCACCATCTCCACTACCCTTTCTAGCAACCGGGGCCTGAGTGAGATCAAGGAAGTGCTTTGGTACAATGTTTTCCCGGGGCAGCAGCAACTGTGCCCAGCAGTTTCCAAGATCTGGGGGGTTATTTGAAGAGCTTCAGATTGTTCTCCCTCCAGAATTAGAGAATGACCAGCCCAGGAACCATACCAGGGGAATGAGCCTCAGGCAGTCACCTGCTGGCCGTTCCAATGAGCGTGAGAGAATGTCACCTTGAGATCCATCTGTCCCTCTGTCCATCTGCTTCCTCTTAGTAAAACAAGGCACCAGGGAAGGTGCTGGAGCCCCGTTGCAGAGTGGAGAGGACGATTGTCCCCCGGGGTCTTCCCAGCAGGTGCAGCAGCCAGAGGAGCTTGCAAACAAATGAAAGTGAAAGGCAGGAAAAGTGGAGCCTCTCTGGATGCAGGCAGGGCTAAGAGGGCTTAGCTTATTAGGTGCCGCGTGGCTGGAAGAAACGTGTTGGAGAGCAAGTTGCCACACTGAGTATCCTTGGAAATTAAGAGATCCTTGGGTGCCAACATGACGTGGCCTCTGGTCTCCACAACCACAGGGCAGCCAATTAAAGCAAAACTACTCTGGAAAGCAATTAGAGCGGGAGCCCCATCGCCCACAGCTCCTGCCCCTGGGGACAGCTTGTCACTGAGCCTGAATGCTGAGCTGACCTCCCCAGAAACCCAGGGTGAAGATGAGCTTCAATCACCAATCCCCTTCACATTAATCCCCACCTGTCAGCAGGACGGACCCTGCCAAAGCAGCAGCAGTTCTCAACCACGCAGGCAAAATAAATGAATAATTACAAGAATAAACACCACATTCATGCCTGTGTGTTAAGCCTGGAAACAGCTAGCTCTTTGCACCCAGTCCGACTGAGGGTCCCCACAGCCGCCAAACCCACCAAGTGGGGGACGTCAGCTGGGTCACCAGAGCCCCCATTAGCACTCAGGCCACTTTGCATATCCCTGTCCTGATGGAAGGATTTGGGAGAAACCACGTCCCTTCCCAGAGGGCCTGGAGGGCAGCTGGAGAGATGATTTGCCCCCTTACACAAACAAGGACACCATGAGGAAGGGACATGGTAGTGGCACCTTCTCTGTGGTCCAGAGAGCTGAGAGCCCAGAGCGGAAGATGCTTTGTGGCAGGAGTCACAACTCTGAGCATCTCCCAGGCCACGCATGTCACTTCTGAGGACACGACAGAGAACTGAGATGCTGGTGGACTCACAGATGTGCCTTTTTGACAAGTGCGGCCCCCTAGTGTCCACCACCGTGGCACTGTGTGCCCCCGTCACTGTCTGAGGGTTTGCGTCTGACGTGCTCCCTGGGAGTCCTCATTCTTGGCCTCCAGGGAGTCGGCCACATTTGTTGTGACTCAGAGTTCGTGATAGGTTGTGGTCCATGTCCATGGCACCTGGAGATGTGGTCTGGCATCACTCTTGGGTATGCGGGGTTGCGATTAATATTCCAAGTGGTGGATTAGAGGAGAAGCAGGTGGCTCTCGGTGACATGGCCAGGCCTGGTTCCCTCAGCAGAGGTCTTCTGAGTACTGAGGACGGACCTCCCAGGCCAGGGCTCTGCAGCAGAGGCCTCTGACCATGAGCTGCAGCACTGGCCCTTCCTGGGTCCTTCTCCAGCCTGAGCCCACCCTGCAGAGTTGCGTTTGCCAGCCGCCTTACTCGGGAGAGTCGATTTTTTACAGGAAATTTCTCTGTGTCTACACATCCTGCTGATGCCATTTCCCCAGTGGGCCCTAACACAGAGCTCCTGACTGTCATGAGCAAGGGAAGGAGGGAGTGGGTGAATGAACGTGGCCTTGTTCTAAAGGCCTGTGCCCCACACTCACTCACTCCCGTCACGGGACCGCCAAGCCCAGATGTTCAGAATTAACGTAAAACGAGGCATTTGGCAATATGCCTTGCTCCTGTCCCCCCAGAAACCTCCACATCCACCTTGATTCCTCAGAGAAGAGCAGGACATCCCCAGAGCTGCATTCTCCTCCTCAGGACTCACTGTCCTCCTGGCTCCCGCAGGTACCTCCTCCCGGAACTGCAACCCCTCAACCCAGTGGAATCTGGTGCTTGGCGGGGGTCCCAGCGGGCCTGGTGCCCCTAAGTCAGCGGCCTTGACACGGCTGACGTTGACAAACCGCGGCTCTGCTATATTATTTTCCACTCGATTGCTTCGACGGGTCCGGTTGCCTTTAAACTGTTTGTGTTTCCTATTTGGGGACTGTGTGTTTATCCTCCGAAACGGCCGGGCTGACGACTCCTATTTCACCTCCCTCTTTCCCTTCAGAAAAATGAATCCCATAAAAATCACCAGACTAGCGACTGAGTGAACTCCTTGGCATCATAAAATTTTGATTTAGAGGTTTAGCAAATGTGACGGGACATTTCTGCCTGCCCTTCTGAACTGGGCACACTCTATTTTCCGCACATGGGCATTTACATAAGATTGCCAGAAGTGAGCTTTTGCTTGTCTTTTTCCCCCCTTTTCTTTCAAAATGAGAACGAGTGATGAGTCAAACCAGGACGAAGCAGGGTTTGCATTTGAGGGAAGGAGAAGGCCTTTGAGCAAAGTAGCACGTCCCCAGTGGGGTCAAGGGACCGCCTGCGGGAGATTAGGGTCACCATCGGCGGGGGCCCCCTTTTTCTCCCCCACGCATCACCTCAGGGGACTCCACACCATGAGGCATGTTCAGGAAAAGTTTCTGCCCAACCTGTGAACAGAACTGGAGATTTAAACATTATTCTTTAAGGAATAAACCTGGGAAGATCTGAACTGGGAGCATGAGGATTGTCCCGAGAAGACTGTGGCTCCCACTTGTCCACCCAGAGACGAGCTCCAGGATGCAGGGTATGTGGGGAGAAGATGACATCTAGGGCAGGTTCCCCACGAGCCCACCTGGGAGCCGGCCAGACACTCAGAGCATTAAATTCATGAGGAAACAGGGACGCAAGTGGGGGCTCCCTACACACCATGTTCAGCCCCCCACCTTTGTTACTGGTCACATAAACCCATGTTTTAAATGCAGAACCAAGGCCACATGAGGCCTTTGCCACATGCCTGCGGTCCCCCAGGTAGACCCGGAGACTTTGCTCTGAACTCTGCTCTAATTCACAGGCAGTGATGCACCCTACCGATGCAGCAGGTGTTGCCTGCACTCCCCAGAAGCATCCAGTACTCTGACCACGGTCTCACAGCAACAGTGAGGGAGCCTGAATCCTCCCTTCCCTTTGGCTAACTCCATGGCTGGGGACACTATCATGCCACGGTGAGGCAGTGACATGGGCTCTCCCGGCGGGGGCTGGCTGGGAAGGCATCATGTTGGAGCAAGGTCCATGCTGACCGGAGCCTGTCTTTCCCTCCAGGGCTCCTTTGCAAGGTCTGGAGGCAGCCTGAGGCCTGGGCCGTCCTCAAGAGTTTCAAGCTTTTTTTATGACTCTCGGTTTCTCCATTACCCAGTACTTCAAATTGTGTGATCTATGCTGTGCTGTCTGGCTGCTGATTCACTGGTTAAATTAGCTGCTATTTCTCTCTCCTGCATCACAGGCTCAGCGTCATCTGTTTCTGAATCAAATGTTCCACAGGCTCTGAAAGGAGGTTTAATACGCGTCATTACAGCTGGGCTGCAATCGCCCTAAATCACGGGGATTGCTGTTCCTGGGCAGACCAGGGGTCTCCTTGGCAGAGTCTCCCATTTTTTACCTGACCAGAGCAGTGGTTTCATGGCACAAATTTTAATCAAAATTCAGGGAAGGGGGTGGTGTGCAAAAGGGGGAAATAACGGATATTCAGAATCTGTAAAAAGATTCCCAAACCAATGCAAGACAGCTGCCCATCTTGTCCTCTGCGTGACCTTCTGAGAGGGCCCACCCAGCTCCACTCCATGGCCTGGAGTGCCTGGCAGTCTCACCACGGGGACTCCTGGACGCAGACAGAGTGAAAGGCGCATTCAACTTTGAGCCATGGTTGTGACCTGGCCGACATTTCCCATGGGGGGGGGGTGCTCATCCCAGCCCCAGCTGGCTCAGGCTGAGAATGAGTAGGGTGGGGCACCAGCATCCGCACTTCCTGGCCACTCCTCCCCACTTCTACAGGGCAGGTGGGACCCTTGGCCAAGCCCCTCTCCTCCCTGACGCTCACTTTGCACAGAGAGCTCCCAGGACACACAGATGGGGTCTTCCTGAAGGGGGGCCTCCCAGGCTTCTGCAAAGACCTCCAGAGGGCCTGGGAGTGTGCATCAGGTCCCCTGCGAAGCCGCAAGCCAGCTCCTAGACAGACAAAATACCTAGGCCCTGGAATTTCAGGCTCTGGTGCAGATGTGAGGGATTCAGTGAACGGGGCAGGTGGACTCTGACCTCGGCAGAGTAGTGAACATGCCGGGCAGGTGGCCACCACCGACAGCAGCCAGGACTCACCAGGAGGACCCCGCCACACAGGGTGGTGACCCCACATGGAGGCGAGGTACCCCCCTCAAGAGACACCATGGAGAGTTTCTGGCGGTTGCTTCTGAGCAATTCTCCTTTCCAATTAGAAAGGAAACGAAAACATCTCAAGTTGCTGCTGGGAAAACCCAAAGTCCAACTCCCAAAGCCAGAAGCCTGGGAAATTTCCACTCTGTACAACAGGCACTCAATGTTCGTAATTTTATCTGCAGATTTTATTAGAAACTAGTTTATGATACAAATTATTCAATGCCCAGGAAGTCTAACGTAATAAGAATCTATCCGTTTCGACTGCAAAATTCATGACATGTAGGTTTTTAGCCCAGTACATTTAAAATCAAGGCTTATCCATTATGATATTACAGAAATGAGCTTCACTCCGAATGCCATTGACAATATTCTACCTAATGAAATGTCTAAACTAACCGCATCATGGTGTTATTGACTGTGTCTTCCCACGGACAGACCGAGAGGGGAGCAATTATCCAGCGTCTGCATCCATCATCGAAAACCCTAACAGAAGCTTTGGAGCTAATTTTGAAAGCCTGATGGGATGGGGTAGGTTTGAGGAGCAGTAAATGCAGAGACAACACCAGGCAAAAGTGCTGGACTCCTGGGGACCAAAGTAGAAAGTGACACTGGCAATCAGGACGCTCTACCCCGGAGGCCCACGCGGGAGCCTTCTCCTCTTGCTGCAGCCAGCAGGGCCCTTCCGTCCAGGGCTCTCTGGAATTATGGGCTTCCATGCCTCTGAGCCTCGGCAAGCTGTGACTTACAGCTGGGGCTGAGGCTTGGGCCTGAGTCACTTCCAGACTGCAGGGAGTGTGACAGGGTGACATATTTCTGTAGAGCTGCACAAGCGCCCGGGGCTGAAACAAATTTTTCCTAATTACTATCCTTCCCAACCCCATTAAAAAAATGTAATGAAGGTGATTACAGAAAACTCTTTTAGGTAAACCTAAATGAATGGACTTATTTAAACTCTTAATGAACTTTAAACTCTCCAAACTGGTGAGCTTGGGGCTGGAGCCACTAATTGCGGTGTTGGTGGGATTCAGACTGGGCTGCTGGCCTGTCAGCAGAATGCTTAGCCAGTGGGGACAGCTCATTTATCATCCGGGTCTCTGGGAAGTGGCGACCAATTAGTCCATCTGCTCAGCACCCCTCCTACCATAACAGACAAATTAAGCCTGGGCCAAAGTCACGAACATCAGACCAGGTGAAGGTAGGACCACCCCCCCCTCCGCCTCAAAGTCAGGGTTTGCAGATGCCTCGGGCATGGTGTGGGGGAGAGCGAAGGTGCCGTGTTACACAGGGCCGACCTTGCCCCTGCTGGTGGCCAGAGCACGGGCACACTGGCCGGCCGTGAGCTGGAGCGGGTACACGGTGTGGCCTGCAGACGCATGTGGACATCTGTGTCCCTGTGCACAGGAGACCCCTCCCTGCAAGCGGGGCCCACACCTCCTCTGGCTTGTTCCGCCCCCCATTCAGACACGAGAATCAACTTGCTCCAAAGAGCTCGAGTCTGAGAACGCAGTCTCTGACCTTTCTGAGATGTGCTGCTATTTTACCAGAGGATTTAGGCAAAGCACACGTGTCTCCCCGCCTCCCTCTTCCACGTTCCCTTCTCACCAAGCTCGCCCCTCCCGTGTGGACTTCAGAGGTGCCACCACTAGTGTTTCCCAAATGACATGTCTCCTTCCCGAATTTACAGAGGGTTCTCCCTCCACACCTGTCTGTCTGTCTGTCTGTCTGTCTGCAGGGCCGAGTGTGCCATGCTCCTCAGCAAGGGCTCATGGCACAAAACTCACTCAATGACTCGGGAAAGGCACCATCTGGAGGCTGAGAAATGCTAGATTTTCCTGGGCCCTGAGCAATTTCTGAAGTTTAACACGTTTACAAGTGAAGGCAGGACCAGAAATGGTTTAGTCATCTGGACCAAGGACTCACACCTCGGTTCCGCCTTGAGTCCCCCAAGTGCTCTGAGTTTTCTGTCCCTAGAAGGGTCTGTAGGTGCTGACTCTGGCTGGGGCGAGTGGGGAGGAGGGGGGTTATTGTCAGGATTAATAAACAAAAGCTTTGGCTAATGCTCAGCTCCAGAAAAGCCACCTGGAGCTGCTCTGTCTGATTAATTAGGGAGAGACGCGGTGGTTCTAATTGGCGGCTGAGATTTTCTGAGTTTTAACATTCATAGTATGCAAATGTATCAATTTCTAACAATATCTAACAAGATCATTGGAAAGTGAGATTCTCCTGAGAAATGCAATCACAGTCTGGGAAGGCGTGGGGGTCCTTCTGTTTTGTATGTACTCACATAAATCAATGGAAAGTTTGTTACCAATTGTACTAATGTTCTTCAGCAAACTGAGAGATTGCCCGATAAATATGCATGAAGTGTTCATCCAGGCACCTGTTGCAGTTAATCCCAGCCGGGAAGACCCGTCACTCCGTGGGAGTTTGACGGATGTTTTCTCTGCTCAGGGGACTTGGCGATGACTGCGCCTGCCCAGTGCGGGGCCAGGACAGCCGGGCCCGAGCCACCGTGCGCAGCTTACACACAGAGAGCTCTAAATTGAAATCTGTACCTCGAGGGACTGTGAGACCAAACAGAAAACTCTCGGGCCCCAAAGGGACCATTTCCAACCGTAATGAGAATTTTAAATGGAGGGTTTAAAATTCTTTCAAAAGCCATTCAGAAGTGTGTGTGCAAATGATGGTTTCTGAATTACCGGCAGAGATGCAATTAAGTTCAAGGGAGAGCGTCTCTTTATTCTAATTTCCCAGCCTGGAGACCCTTCTCCCTGTCTCAGGAGGAGCCAGGAGCCTGAGTGAGGATCTTCACAGGTCCCCAGCTGCCACGCTTGAGCTCAGAAGAGAGACCAGGAGGGGTGCCAGATACAGGGGAAGGTGGCACAGGAATCTGAGCCTGAAGGAGTCCTCCCCAGCCCCTCTGCCTCTTCATCTCTCAGACCACATCTGGGGGTCCTGGGGGGCCTGGGGGACCTGGAGGACCTGGAGGACCTAGGAGACCTGGGAGAACTGCCTGAAGGGTCACATACCCCTTCCCACTTCTCCCACGGATATTTGCCATTCTAGCTGCCTTTCCTGAGCTGTGGGGTGTGGGGCTCCCTGCACCCTAAGTGCATTTGTATCTTTAGACCTTCCTGGCAGGGACCCCAAATGATCAGGTTGTGATGAGTCTTTGCAGCTTTAGAACACAGTGGGGAAGCGGCCAGACCCTGGAGGTGGCTGTTTCTGTCAGTTCCCAGCTGGGGTTGTGGGGGGCCATTGCTTCTCCGAACAATTCCTCCCTCATCTGTAGAGTCTCCGCCAGCAGGTCCCCCATCCCACGAGACTGTCATGAGGATTGAATGACTCAGTCTGTGCCTTGAGTGGCTGCCTTGTCTGGCTGAGCCCATGGTGGGAGTGAGGGCAGTGCTGGCCAGAGACTGCCCCAGACCCCCGATAAGGGGCCCGCAGGATTTGGAAGAGAGAAGAGAGAGATCCTTCCAGGGTGATCAGTGCACAGAGCTGCTCATCAAGGCAACTTACATAAGGAAGGCTGTAACCCCACGGCAGACGGGGACAGCAGAGAAAAGAGCTATTTTTTGCCTGGGTGTATCCCTAAAGAGGGGCAGGTGATGGAGTTTCTGTGAGGCTCAGGGACAAGGTGGGGCAGGTTTCCACGGGCTTAAAAGACATGCTCGACCTTCCCCTGTGTGTTTCCAGCAACAATTTTCATCTTCCCCAGAGCCTGGGAATGTCCGAGCCTGCAGGGGAGAGGCCCAGGCTACCACGGGGCGGTCAAGGAACTCTGCTTCTCTGTCAGGACACATAAGAAAGTGGGGGGACTCTTGGGGTACAGTGGCTCAACAGCTGCCCTGGTTATTCCAGAAGTTAAATTGTTCAACCGTCACGAGGAGGCCGTGAAGCTGGATTCCTGCCAGCTGTGTTAGATTCCAGAATCACCCCCCGAGTTATGTGTTCAGAAGGGGGCAGCCAGAGGAAAATTGCTTTTTGATTAAAAAACTGTGCCAGGAGATATGCAGCTTCTCCTGCCCGTAGACATGTAGCGGACAGGCTGAATCACTCTTGAGAAAGTGCAGAGCCCAGCTCTGAGACCTGGGTTGACCTGGACTGCTCGTCCTTGGGAGTGGAAGATAGTGAGGCCTGGTGAGATGGGTCGGTTCCCTAAACGTCTGGGAATCCGGCCGAAGTCCAGGCCTCTTAGCAAGACAGGCTGGGCCCTTCATGACCTGCCTGGCTGCCTCCTGGGACCCTTGCACTGGACACATCTTCAGGGACCCTAGCCCTCCCCACAGGTCACAGTGAAGTGGGCTGAACAGTGGCCTCCCCTGAACCTTGGAATCTAGTTCCTGGAAACTGTAAATGTTACCTGTTTGGGGAAAAGGATCTTTAAAGCTAGAATTAATTTACAAATCTTGAAATAGAGAAATTATCCTGAGTCCTCAGAGGGGATCCGAATGCCAGCTCACGTGTCCTTCCTTGTAAGGGGGAGGCAGGGGAGAAAAAAACCACGGCCACAGAGGCTGAGACTACAGTGACACAGCCAGGCGCCAAGGGGCACCAGCAGCCCCCAGGATGAGGATGAGGGTGGGTGTGGGTTCTGCCTAGAGCCCCCACGAGGCGTGCAGGCCTGTTAGCAGCCTGGTTTGGGAACTCCAGCCTCCAGAAGTGTAAGAGAATAAAAACATTTTGTTTTAAGTTATGCAGGTGATGGCAATTTGTTTCTGTAGCCATAGAAAGCTCATATTTCCGGCTCTTGGTCAATCTGCTTTCTTCTGGCTGGAAACCCTTCCTGCTGTCCTATGTGTAAGCGACTCCTTGTGCCCAGTGCCGCCTCCTCCATAAAGCCCTCCAGACCACTCCTGCCCCCCCACACCCCTCCCTGTATCCTCACCCCAGCTGGGAGCCCCAGCCTGCTTGTGTTTCCTCCCTCTTAGACTGAGGGGTCCCTGAGGATGGGGATTGTTTGTTCCACCTGTGCCACGTGTGTGTCCCATTGTTCTGGGGCCACCATGCTACAGAGGCAAGAAGGGGTGAGCACAGGTAGACCTCCCAGGCCACCATTTCTGGAGCTTTCGTGGGTGATGGGTGGCTCAGTTTCTTACAATGAGCTGATGGAGGTTAGTTCTGAGACCCTTTCCACCTCTGAAGACTGAGGGTGGGAAGTGTCATGTAGCTCTGGAGAAGCTCTGAAGGGTGAGGTTTTTCCACCTCGGGTTCACCAGCAGCTTTCTCCGGTGCTGGGGGATGGAAGGATTGTGCCATCAGAGTGGAGAGGGCAGGAAGTGACCAGAACCACGGAGGTCACAGAGAGACAGCCGTAGCGAGTCATTCTGCTCCAGGCGAGGTCACGAGGGCCAGCCGGGCCCGAGATGCCCTGCTTCTAAATGAGGGCTTTGAACTTGGTGGTGTCTGCATCCTTCCTGGTTCTAAAATAAGATGACATTTAGCGAGGGCCCTCTGTGTTGCCGGTGACCTGGAGCTCATGTTAAACAGCACGGGATTGTTGGTGGACACAGGATCCCAGTGATATGTGAACTTGCTTCTGAATCTCCATGGCCCCTGCATGGCAGCGTCCACATAAGACATGGCAGTGGGCCTAGAGTGGCCAGGCAGCGCAAAAAGAGACCCTTGTCCTCTCCCGACCCCCTCTGCCCACTCTGACAGCAGGGGTCCCAGCGCCATCTGCGTGGCCTGGGGAGGAGTGTGGGCAGGGGGTGCAGGAGCACAGTCCCTGGACTCTCACTGCACGGGGGCTGGAAGCTGGGGGTCATCAGGTCACAGCCTTACCTGGCTGCTGGGTTCTGTAGATGCTGAGTTGTATTTTCTTACCATCAGTAGCAGATGAGACTCAGCGTGAACTGTGGGCCTCCCTGCGGGACTTGTTTTCTCCTAAGGATGACTCTGTGAGGGGTGTGGGACAATGGTGGCTGTGAAAAACTTATGGTCTTGAGTTACCCACTACTCTAGGACTCAGTCCCCCAGTGAATGTGCAGGCCATGATAGCCTGTTGTTTAGGGTTTGGTTGATCAAACATCCCCCTCCTCCAAAGACAGCCACTTCCAAACTCTGAATGTCACTGCAGTTAGAAACAGGGGCCTTGCAGATGTAATTAAGCTTAGGGTCCCGAGATGAAATCATCTTGGATTATCCCAGTGGGCCCTAAATCCACTCAGGAGTCCCTACAGGAGACCACAGAGGAGAAGGCAGAGACCAGAGTGATGCTGCCACAAGCCCAAGACCATCAGCAGCCCCCAGAAGAAGCAGGGCCCTGTGACACCTTGATTGGGACTTTCAGCCTCCAGGGTTTGTGGTGATTGGTTGCAACAGCTGTGGGATCCAAGGAGTATAAGGAGTAAGTAATTTAACTCATGCCCAGTGCCCAGAGCCATCGACACTCCGACAGAGCGAGCTCGGCACACACTGTGACGGGCCGCAGGGACGGGGGAGGCGGCTCTGTGCACATCACAGGCTTTGTTTTGCTGCCTCATGTTCCCCTGACAGGATGGGCTGGCCCCCCAGGAAACTTCACTGAGGGAAGATTTTAGTCCTAACTAGCCATACACTACAAAATATTTCCTTTCATGTTTTATTCGGATAAAATAAAGTGGATGGAGATTGCCCGTCACTCTCCCTTTGTTACTCACCAAATAAGCTGGTGACTGTGCCAACACGTACCCAGCATTCGCTGTGGGCCCAAGACTGTGCTCAGGCGCTCTGTGACAGTCTGTCCATGCTCCCGACAAGCTCACTCACTAACACAGCAGGCGTTGGTGGGGCGTCCACCGTGTCCTGCTACTACTCTGCGCTCTGGGGACAGGACAGTGCACAGAACATACTAAAGGATCTGGAGCTCCCTCATCACAGAGGGGACTGACTTCCTAGTGGGGAGGGGGGCAACTGTAAGGAGTAAGTGACGGAGTGAAACAGGCCACCAAGTACGAACGTGGCTGCAGAAATTGCCCCAACAGCCACAGCCAAGCAGAAAAATCCCACTGGACAAATTTAGCGGGGCTTTTTGTTCTTGGCAAACCTGAGAAGTCATTTTGCTTTGCCTCAGTTTTTGTAGAGAGAAGACAACAACTTTAACTTTAAACCATGTGTGTGGGTAGGAGAGTGTTCATACTGCCTTATCCACAGTTCTGAGCCAGCATTTTTCTGTGGGAGATGAACTTACCTAGAGGGGTTTTAAATAGTACCTGTAATCTAATACCAGCCTGACGTGTCGCTCTGACTGAGCTGCTGTGGACAGTGAGAAGTGGCCTGCTTCCGACTCCTACCCACGTATTCGCCCAAAGACGTGTCTGGCACACACCTCCCAGCTCTGATGACACAGCAGAGCTACCACCTCACACGCAGACGTGTGTACACCTGGGCCACCTCGCACGCCCACTTTTCTGATTAGTCATTGACCTTGGTGGGTTTTATCATCTAAAAGGTGTCAGTTTCTCCCTTCCCGTGATGAAGTTCAAATTCCCTCTGTAAAAGTCACCAACTCTGAGAGGAAGAAAGCAAGACAGAACTCGAGACCTGCCTGCGCTCCCTCCCGATCGCCTTGTGCATATCAGGTTTTATTGTTAACATTCTTGTTTGGGGGGAATTATTGGTTTGTCTTCTTTTTTTAACTATCCGATGTTTTATAGACCTTCTAATGGCGTGTTTGGTGTGAAATTAATTATCAAAGATTCGCAGAGAGTTTTAAATTAGATTTTCTCTGCTCTTCCAGGCAAACAACTGGTTCTGTTTTTATCACTAATAGGAGGTTCTGGTGGCTGGCTTTTTTCCTCCACAATGAAATGATAAAACAAATCTTCACCTTATTCTAATGTGCTAATTGGGGGTTATTACAGCTCATTTTATTTACATTGAAATGAAAAAGCACCAATTCATTTTCCTCTTACAAACAACTAAGGGCCGCAATAGCCTCCTATACACACACGTATCTGTAAAGAGAACTGACACACGAAGCTAAAGGCCTAGGAAAAAAAGAATTGTTTGGGCGACGGGCTAAGTTAAATCCCGGTTTTCTAAATAGATACTTAGTGCCTGGACTTCTTTCCCTTTTGGGTCACTGATTCACACGCACGGCGTTCAGACTTCTCATAAAGTGAGTGCCGGTAAGAAGCACTGGTGGAACGGTCCAGACAGAGAGTCTGACACAAGGTTATTTTTGACCATTTATGTGAGCCCATGCACATTTAAGGGTGCTGCCGTAGGTGATAAACACAGCACAGTGTGCGTTAAAGGGGGGGGGTTGCAATCCCGCTGTCCTGGGCCTCCCGTCTTTGACCCCAAGAAGATGCACAGATCCAGTGGTCGGGGCTGCCATGGGGGTGGGTGTCCCCCGGCCAGCACTCCAGATTCTTCTACAAATTTGTCTCAGTCCCTCTGGACCTTTAAGTCTCAAAATATCCTCTCGGAATTTTAGGCAGCCGTGGCTAATTGTTTTGTCTGATGACAGGTATAAAGCCACATCATCAGAAAGTACTTGTCAGATGACGCTTCTGTTGAATAGCTTGAGACAAGCAGGCACTAGAGTGAAACAATTATGAATCACTGGGCTTTAGGAACTACGCTTTCTAATTTTAGGGCTTATTATTCTCTTCCCTCTAGGCCCTTCGTGGAGCCTCTGCAGAGGCTGGGGCATGGGCAGTCGCTGTGCTCCTCTCTGGTGTAAGTGGAGAGAAAAACACAGTGACAAGAAACTCATTTGCGCTCCAGGCGCCCCCGTGCCATCTTCTCTCTTGTCTGCAAATGGGCGGTGGATATATGCAGAGTTGTTACCGCCACCTGCCAGCAGCCCCGAGAGTTATAATACCTCATTTCTTCAGCCACTTGGGTTTATGGCTTTTTAAACCCAGCTGTTGGCTCCTGCCTCCCCATGTAAAAATCACTGGTCATGGATATGGTGACAGAAAACTCGCAGAGGATGGAGTTTGATTTTACTCAGCACTGCCACTACCGGGGCAGACCTCTCAACAGAGAGCGGGTTTCACGACAGTCTGGTGGGCAGAGAGTTAGGCACTCAGGGCCTGCTAATTGGCTGGGTTCAGGGAGGAGCCATCAGTGCTTTGGTCTGGGCCGCTGTCTGGGTGGGTCATTTGCTGGAATGTGGGGGTTCCAGGACCAGCTGAGTCAGTTTCTCGGCTGTGTGGGACCCTTACCAGAATTCGGAACTGGAAGGCATCTCAAAAGCCAGAGGTAATCGTGATTATTATCAAACAAATGAGGGGCAGTGGCTGACCCCCATTTTAGCTGAGGCTTCTCCTTTGCAGAGTCCTGGGAGCCCTCACCCTACATCTCGACTTGTACCCCTTTATCAGTTTATCAGGGCACCTCAATGTCTTGCTCCCCTGGCCTTTGCTGGCCAGGGAGACAGCGGATTCCAAAGAAGCCAAAACAACTCGCTGTCTCCCATCTGAAGCCGAGGCCTCCTCCCCTGGGCTTGTGTCTCAACAGAGGGCCGTTCCTCACTGCCCGGACGAGAGAGCTTGCTAACTAAGCATGCGCTGAATCAGCAGACGGTGCCCTGAGCAGGGACCAGAGACCAGGCGGTACATCTTCATTCCAGAGCTCTAGCCACGCTGCCCGCTGTATGGAGGATGCCATTCTCTCCCTGGGACCCAAGAGAAAAAAGATGCTAATGGTGTTCCAAATGTTGCCGGTTCTCTGGCCCTGGGGGACAGCCTGCAAGGTAGGACCATTTGCTGCAGTTCAGGGAGCCGGGATGGGGCAACTTCCCTACGTAGAAGCAGCTGTGTCTTCTATCGGATGTAAAATCGTCATGTCGTTTCTTTCTTTCTTTCCCCCCTCCTTCATGTCAGGGACCTCGGGCTATAATTAATTCTTGAACATGGCAATAAATCAAAGCTTCGAGAATTATAGAAACCCCCCGCCCCCTGCAAACAGACCCGCACGCATGGCTCCTCTCCCACACACAGTGTCCGCTCAAACCACCAGAAACTGGTGCAGACTTCCCAGAAAATTGGTTCTGAGGCTAAATCCGTGTTCCAGTCTGTAGAATTTGGAGTGAAAAAATAAAAATTCCCCACTCTGGGCCATCTGATACTTTTATTGGCCGCAGGCGGCCCTCGCTGCCGAGCGTCAGCAAGGACCGTTCACGGCCAACGCAAAACACTCTGCTTGCAGCCCCGGCCCCTGTTTCCGTTTTGGAGACGCACACTCGGCCCGTGAAGGTGCTCACAGCACGGTCTCTGCGCGCCTGCACCCTGCACACGGGCCTCTGGGTTTGATGAGAAATAATAATAATATTGCTTTTTATAAAAGCAGGAAATGGCGATACATAAAACCTTCAGTGTGCAAGCCCTGGATGGAAAAAATGGAGCAGCCTCGGGCTAATCCGTGCCCTTTCAAAATTGCTATTTTGTTTGTTTTCTTCCTGCGTCCCCCCAGCGCTCCCCGATTTAAATCTTTAGCCTCCGTGGTGTCAAGCGGAGGCAGGAACATGCTTGGTTGTCCTAATGAGCTGCTTCCCGGCATTTATTTTGGGGAAAGAGCTCCAGCTGAGGACACAACAAAGGGAAAGGGAACGTTCTGTTCGTTCCAGGATAGATTAGCCTGAAGACAACTGTTTGTTAATAAGCTGGAAGGGCCCGCGACCTGTTTTCTGCTTTCCTTCAAAACTTACCCTCGCCTGAAAGGTTTGGGCGCCCTAACGGCCACAGGTGCCAGTCAGATAGGGGAGACATCCCAGGGAAGATGGTGCTCATCTCAGATGCCTGGTTTCGACCCTGGCTGTCCACTCTGAGAGCTGTGTGACTTGGGCAAGTTATTTAAGCTCCGTGGGCCTCAGCTTCCTCATCTGTAAAATGGGCTTGAGGACAGGATTTCTCTCCAAACCGTAATTTTTTTACGTGTATGTAAGGATTAAAGTAAATCACACATGTAAATCATTTAGGATCTGTACTATGACTATTTTAAAATACCACCAGCCCAGTTGTGGGGCTGGAAGTGCTGAAGAACGTGACCCTGCCAGACGTGGTCCCTCTGGACTCTTTTCCAGCTGGGTAGGAAGGTCACTGACGTGGCAGAGTGACCACAGGGAAAGCTCACGCACTGTTGATTCAGGGAGCAGGTGTAACAGATATTCCGGTGAGTATCAAGGAGACCTTCCAGGAAGAGGCAGGTTCTGACTCAGTCTAATTGAATAAAGCACCTTGTAGCTCTGCGTCAAGCCAGGCTTCTCCCTGGTGTGCTGGGAGACGCACTCTTGATATTCAGAAGCAGCTGAAGAAGAGAGTGGAGAAAAAGGAATCCAGAGAGAAGCAGCTCCACTAATGCACGCAGGGAATTCAGCGCAGCTCAGAAATGTTTTCTCATGTGCCTGCTCCACCCCGGGGTCCACAGCCATTTCACATTGTGCGCTTTGTACGTGGAGACTGTGGATGGTTCTGGGAGGCAGCGGGTCTCAGGGGAACGTCTGTGAACCCCGACAGCTGTGGGCACTGCACAACCCTGCAAACAGACCTTCATAAATGATGAGAAATAATAATAATATTGTTAAAAAGCAGGAATGGCAACATATAAAACCTTCTATGTGCAAGCCGTGGACAGAAAAACTCATTTGATATAAGTTTATGTGACATCCTCCTTTGCCATGTACCAGCTGTGGGCACCTGGGCATGGGGCTGCCTGACCTTGTGTGGGACCCCCCGGCTGGCCCCACGTGGTGGCTGAGGGATCCTGAGACCACCCTTGCTCGGCTCACATCCGGCCCTGGGTGCTGTCCTGTCCCTTCCTTCTCAAACACCCATCAGGAGATTGGCCTCTGTCTCCTTCAAGGTCACCGCTGCCCTGGCTTCCTTTGGTGACAATTCTGTTTTATTTACTGCTTCGCCGCCCACGCACGTGTCCCTGAACAATAGAGTTTCCTCTGCCTGCTGCTGATCTCGTGTGATGGGATCAGGCCGAGGGAGTTCTCGGCAACGCATTCCTGTGGCCTGTCATTTATCTGTGAGATTCATCCGTGGCGATGTGGACAGCTGTAACTGATTTATTTCCATTTTGAGTGTTCTGCAATTTATTCATCCATTCTGCAACAGATAGATGTTTGGGATGTTGTCAGTTTGCTGCTCTGGAAATTCCCTGTGCGAGTTCTCTGTATAAAAAAATGAACCCTCCTCCAAGAAGGATACGGGTGTGCCCCAGGTCTGGTCACGTTCCAGACCCCTAGGCTCTGAGCAGGACGATGTATATGTGTGAGTATCTCATTGTGATGGGAATTTGTATTTTCCTAATTAGTAATGAGGTTGAGTATACTTATATATGTTTATTGGCCAAGTGGATTTCTGTTTTTTTTTTTCCCTTGGGTCTTGCTGTGTTGTCCAGGCTGACCTGCACTCACACGGTAGCTGGGGTTATAGGATCCAGACTCTGCATCTGCACTCAAATGGATGTCATCGTTTTTGCCATGTCTGTACACCGTATTTAATACAGGAAAGTCACTGATGGATTCTGTCAGGCCTTCCATCCTTTCCACGTTAATGAGTAAATGTTCTCTCAACTGTCTAGATGCTGGCCCTCGGTTGAATATCTATTTTGATCCCTTCTCACTCTCTCAAAAGTGTCTTAGGTAAACATTCATACTGTCAGCGTGACCAAATGTATTGATCCCTTATTTTAGAGTTAATGCTTTTAGTACCTTGTAAAGAAATCCTTTCTCCCTTTTATAATAATTCTTGACTTACACTAGGGCAAATTATCCTGTCTTCTTGTCTGTTGACCCTCCCCTAAGGTTGTTGCTTTTTGTTTATCTCTGTGTCTATAGTCTCTGTCTCAATTATCTGAAGATTGCCGTGGCTGATTGCTGGAGCTGTGGTCCCCAGTGAGCCACCACCATTCACTCCTGTATTTCCATCTCAGGCGGTGACTTATGTGGGCTGATCAGACACCAGCAAAATATGACACCGAGACTTGGAGCTGAGTGTTTCTGCCCTGGTGCCTGCCTGCCCTCTTGTATGCTGCAGGGAGACGGTCCCGGCACGCAGAAACCTGGCTTGAAGGGCCACGTGGGGAGAGAGGTTGAGTCATCTCAGCCATCACAGCCGAATCCAGCCAAGCAGCCTCTACCTGCAGCCAGCAAGTCCAGACAAGCGCAGCAGAGCTGGCGGGTCAACACAGAGTGAAAGAAAGAGTCGTTTTTGTTTTGGGTGCTCTGTTCAGCAGCGATAGATAACGGGACAATGGCTTGGCTATTCTGGGGTCCCAGTGCTTCCGTCTGGTCCACAGCCGCCTCCCCGGCTCTGGTCCCTCGTTCCGGTTCAAGCCACTGACGTCCCTGGCAGAGTCTCTTGCTGTGGCCTTGACATCCACTTTTGTCCATCCAGCCCCTCTTGTTTCCCTTCAAAGCACAGAAGAGCACACAGAAAAACGTAGCAGACCTCTTTGTACTCAACATATTTATAAAATGTTGGAACTTCAATTCAGATTATTTTAAATAGGAAAGAAAAATTTTGTATGTTTTAAAATTCCCTCGGAGCTTTTCTCCAAGATCAAATCCTTCCTCCTGCTTCAACATGGGAAATAATCTTTATCAAACTCTCTCCTTCCCTTTGGTCAAAGTTTTTACAGACCTACTATACACAGGCACACAAGTGCGATGTTACCTCTGAAATGTTTTTAGTAGAGTTACGTGTGAAATTTTGTTTGCATGAGTGTGACAGTTCTAGACATCTGATTCTGTGATACCTTTTAAAATTCAACCTCAGTTTTTTGAGCATCATTCAGACTAATTTAAATCAAACATTCTTCTTCTAATGGCTGAGAAGTATTCCCTCATCGATTACACCATAATTGGTTTACACGTGCTCAGTTCATGGACCACAGGTCATTTCACTTTTTCCCTTTTACATGTTGCCACTAAGGATATCTTGGCGCATGTCACCTGGCACACGCACGCAGGTGAATGCCACCTGGTAGACGCATTTCTGGGCCTGGTTGTCAACAGGAAAGCAGGACCTCTGATTGAAGGTTGGTCTTGGCTAATGCCGAATGCCCTCTACACAGTGAAGTGTGAAATCGCACGCCCGCCAGCTGTCACCAAATGACTCATCTTTCACCACCGTTGCCAACGTTTGATATTTATACACGTCTACATAGTTTATTTTACAAAAGGAACTTCCCTTGGAGGTTATTTTAGAAGATACCTGCGAAGGCAAAAATCTCCTGGTCTTCATGTATCTGAAATACATGTTTTTATTTAGCCTTGGACCTGAGTCATCACTTAATCCAGTATGATTTTTCCCCGGAGCCCCTTGAAATCTCTTTCCAGCATTGTAAGGCATTTTCTGTGCTCTGGTCCTCACCGTCCTTCCTTCGCAGATCATTTCTTTTAAGAGACATTTGGAATCCGCTCCCCCTTTCTACCACGGTTTCACTACACTGCTCTAGACGTGGATTCACTTTATCATCTGGTTCTTCATATTTGGAATTCCTTTTTATCTCTTTCTCAGGCTTTTTTCAGAGCTCCAGTTGTCTTTAACTGTCCTTATCTCTTCAAGTTTCTGGGTCTTTATTTCTCCCTCTCTGCGACAGGTTGGCTGGTTTCCTCCACTTTCTTTGCTTTATCTGGTTTCTCCTTCAATCCATCCACTGAATCATGTTTTCCTCTCATGTTTTTTTTTTTCCCTGAATTTCTCTGTGGTTGCTTTTTAAATCCACTTCTTCCTTTTTCATGCTTTCTGTTCTCACCCAGGTTTCTAGCTCTTCCTCCTTCAGGTGTGATCTTTTTTGGTCCCTCGTACATTGTTTCCATACCATAGTTCACCCAGTGTTTTTTCATATTTGAAACAGGACTTCCCAGTTCAAGTTGTTCCATCACATTGCCTAAAAATTTACAGCTCTTTCTTTGCCTAACAGTGAAAGCGATCTATTGATAATAGAGAACCACCCAGATCTTTTCTATAGAGAATTTTACCAAATGGTTTTTAAAAAGGAACTTTGTTTAAACACAATGCCTCGCAGAAAACAGAAGGGAAGGGAACCCTTCCTAATTCACTTATGTAGATAGGATGACCCCGATACTGAAACCCAGAAAAAGACAATACACAAAAAGCAATCCAACAACTACAAACCAACATCCCTCATGAATACAAATGACAAATAAAACCCCTAGCAAATTATTGGAAAATATTAATACAGTTTACAACATACGACGGAGATTATATGCCGTTCCAGGGATGCAAAGATTGTCCAGTGTATTAACAAGTTAAAGAAGAAAAATTACATGATCGTATCAGAAAAGGCATTTAACAACATAAAGCACCCATTCATAATAGGTATTCTTAAAAAAATAGAAATATAGGGAAGGGTCCTCAAAAAAATCTACAACTAAAATCACCTTAAAGGATGAGAAACAGGATTGTTCCACCCTAGAATGAGACTAAGGGGTTTATTCTCACAGCTCCTACTCAACTCATGGTCTGACAGTTAAGTTAACAAACTTGCCACCATGTGTTCACGCTGGTGGCACTGTCCACGCAGCTCGGGGAGGCTCCAGAGCCTTGGTGTGTCCAGCGCCTCATGCCATATTCACATTGACCTGTGATGGTCGGTGTCTTGCTGAGTGGTGTTCATTGTTGTTAGTGTGTGTTTTTGTGTGCCATACAATGACAGTTGTGATGATCATTCCAGAAAAAGAGCTAAAATTGCTTTAGAGAGTGGCTGAGGCCCTGGCATTGGTGCACAGCTTCCCAAGGGCTGTGCTTCTAAGTGACCGTGGTGACATCCAGCAGTGAGCTATGCAGCACTTCTTCTAGGCCAAGTTCACAGACTTAACTGTCAGACCTCACGTAGGGAGGGACATTCTACCCAGGGAACATTAAAGGTGGGTCAGGTGCAGGTGATCACGCCTGAGCACTCTGGGAGGCTGAGGTGGGTGGATCGCTTGGGCCCAGGAGTTCGAGACCAGCCTGAGCAAGAGTGAGATCCCATCTCTACAAAAAAAAAGAAAAAAGAAGAAGAAGAAGATAAAGAAAGATAAAGAAAATCTGAGGCAAGCAGGTGTATTGAGCCCAAGAGTTTGAGGTGGCTATGAGCTATGGTGACACCACGACACTCTACCCAGGGTGACAGAGTAAAACTCTGTCTCAAAAGAATAAAAAAATAAAGGCATACAAATTAGAAAGAAAAAAATAAAACCATTCCTATTTGCAGATAACATTATTGTCTACATAGAAAAATCCCAAGAAATCTATAAAAGAATTAACAAATGAGGGCGGCACCCGTGGCTCAAAGAGTCGGGCACCAGCCCTATATACTGGAGGTGGTGGGTTCCAACCTGGCCCTGGCCAAAAACTGCAGGAAAAAAAAAAAAGTTAACAAATGAGTTCAGCAAGCTTGGAAGGTCTTAGATCACCCTAGGAGCATGGATCGTGTTTTTTATGTACCGTCAGTGAGCACATGGACCCTGACCCTTGAAGGCAGTGTGACCTAAATGTCTTAGAGAATGAAATATACGAGTGTAACTCTTACAAAACCTGTGCAAGATTTGGATGAAGAACACTACAAAACTCTGATGAAGGAAATGGGGACTCTGTGGAGAGATACACTGTGTCCACAGACGGGACCACACAACATAATAACTATGTTAATTTCCCTTCATTGTTACACACAAACTGCATCACCATCTCTGGAGAGTATTTTGTAGACATGGATGTGACTATTCCAAAAGTCCTAAAGGAGATAGAATGGCTAAGATTTTGAAAAAGAAGATAGGAGAGGGAAGGTTCAACCTCTCACATTTCAAGACGTCAGGCAGGGATGGCGACCCAGCATGGGAGACAGGCTCCCGCGTAGATAATGGAACAGAACAGAGGACCTGGAAATAGACCCACACAAATATTCTCGATTGCCTTTTGACAAAGCTGCAAACGTAACTAAGTGGAAGAAAGACGTTTCCACATACGGTGCTTGTTATGTGTTGAATTATTTCTCCCCCTAAAGAGTTTGTTGGAGTTCTACACCGCAGCCTCTCAGAATGTGACCTTATTTGGAAATAAGATTTCTGTAGCAGCAATCAAGTTAAAATAAGGTCGTCGGCAGGGGCCTTAAGACAGAAGACCAGGTGTTCATGGAAGACGGGGCTGGGGGTTTAGACACAGAGATGGACACACAGCAAGGAAAGGGGACGTGAAGACAGGAAGACTTCGTGAAGATGAGGGAAGAGACCAGAGGGGTGTGTTCACGGCCAAGCCACACCAACGATCGCCAGCAAACCCCCAGCAGCTGCAGCAGAGACACAAACAGATCCTCCCTCCCACCCTCAGAAGAAATCAACCCTGCCGACACCTCGGTGTTGAATTCCCAGCCTCCAGAACTGGAACCCAGATTCTGATGTTTGTTTAGCAGCCCTACCAAGTTAGTAGAACAAGTGGATATCCGTACTCAAAAAAATAAACCTCAATCTAATTCTTATACCTTATATATAAAACAACACTCCAAATGGATCATGAAATTCAATGTAAAATATAAAACTTTTAGTGCAAACCATTGTAGAAAATCTTCAGGATCTAAGGCAGACAGAGGCATCCTGGACTTGGCAGGGACAGCACAGTTCATGGAGGGGAAAACTGTTAAATCAGATGCCATCGAAACTAAATCTTTTTCTCTGTGAAGGAGACTACTGTCCATAGGATGAAAAGAAGCCCCAGACTTTGCAAACCATGTACCTGATGAAGGATTGCCATGCAGAATGGATAAAAACTTTCCAAACTCAACAGAAGAATGAAAAACAACCCAGTAGGGAAATGAACAAACACCAGGAGGAGGCATTTCCCAGGGAGACACACAACTCTCAGACAAGCCCATGAAAAGATGTCCAGCATCATGAACTGTCAGAGGAATGCAAATTATTACCACAAGGAAATAACATCACATGCCTATCAGGATGGCTGAGATAAAAAACAGTGTGAACACTGGAACCCCCTCACTGATAATGAGGACTCAGAATGCAACTGTCACTCCACAAAACTGGCACTTTTTTTAATTCACACATTTTCTTTTTTTTTTTTTAAGACAAGTCTCACTTTGTTACCCTCTGTAGAGTGCTTTGATGTCACAGCTCACAGCAACTTCAAACTCTTAGGCTCAAGTGATTCTCTTGCCTCAGTCTCCTGAGTAGCTGCGAATACAGGTGCCCGCCACAACGCCTGGCTATCTTTAGAGATGGGGTCTTGCTTTTGCTCGGGCTGGTCTAGAACCCCTGCCCTCTAGCAATTCACCCATTGCAGCATGCAACTGCCATCCAATTTGGCAATTGCACTTTATCCTGGAGAAATGAAGATCATTGTTGACACTAAAAACCTGTGCATGAATGTTTATTGCAACCTTATTCCCAGTAGTCCCAAACTGAAAGCAACGCAGAAGTCCTTCGGCAGGTGAATGGTGAAATAAACGTGCTGTTCACATCAGGGACACCAGTCAGCAAAAAGTGATCAGACTATTGACACACACAACAGCATGGAAAAATCTCCAAAAAAAATATTACCTACTGAGTGAAAAACAAAAAAAGCCCTCCTAAAAGGTTACATATCTATAATTCTATCTCTATAACCTTCTTGAAATGACACGGACGTAGAAATGGAGGACAGAGTCACAGCTGCCTGGGTAGAGGAAGTGACTGGGCTAGGACAGGTGGGCATGACTGTGAACTTGGAACATTCTGTATCTTGACTGAGTGGATGCCAACAGCCTGGTGGTAAGAAGGTGCTATAATTTTGAGGTAAGCTGCTAGCAGTATAAACATAGGTGTCTCTGTATTCCTTCTTAAATCTAAATAGGAATCTATAATTATTTTAAGATAGAAAATTTAATTTTAAAATGCAGCTCTGATCATTGTTCTCCATTGTGTGAGTCTCTTGAAGGGCTACCTGCCTCCCCTGGCCCTTCTCAGGATGGTCGAGGGCCCGGCGTGGCCCTGTCCTCACTGCCTGAGACCCCTCGTGCCCTCCTCTCCCTGTTGCTGCCAGGGCTCCCTCCTCACCGGCCTCCCAGCTCCCAACCTTAAATTCGCTGCAACTTACCTGCCTCAGAGCTCCCCAAACCCTCTCTTCTAGGAAGCTCACAGCACGCAACACACTGGGTTATTTATTTACACTGAAGATTTTAGAACCGCGAAAGGCCACAGGCACCTGCTGCATAGCAGGACTTACGCCAGGTAAAGAGGAAATGACAGTGGAGCACGGTGGAGACCGGGGTGCCCACAGCCTCCTGGTGCAGTGTCCCTGGCCATCATCCTTCATGACACTTACACAGAGCAGAATGCCCAGGATGATGGGGCTGAGCACACCATGCTGACCTGCGCATAGCAGGCTCAAGATCAGTATCTGTGGGGTGAAGTAAGGGAACACAGTCAGGTCCACACCTGTGCTCTGTCCTTCCCAGGGCCCCATGTGCTTCAGATGCTTCTCGGGAACTGCATTGCCTCCTCTCCCCAGCCTGCTCTTCCTCCCGCTGCTGCCATGGGGACCAGCTCTTCAGAGCCTCTGACCAGCTTTGTGCAGGGGCATCCTGACAGCACCCACCTTCAGGCCCATGGAACACCTTGAATCCCCATCCCAGGGTTCTCCCCCAGTGTGTGAACCTTCTGCAAACATTTCCAGCACTCTCACCTTGAGGGAGGGCTAACACCCCACGGGCATCCCTCGATTACCAGGGTTAGAAGAAGATGGGTAGGTGACCCTGAACAAGGCTTCTCAGAAGGTTCAAATTTAAGTATGAGATAATTAACGAAAATTGTTGGTATCAGTATATCCCAAATGTTGCATGGGATATACTTACACTTAAAAATGTATTTGTTGTTAATCTGAAATTCAAGCTTAACTGGGTATTCTATATTTTCATTTACTAAATGTAGCAACTAGCAGCTCCCAGAGGGAGTCCATGGTGTTTGGTGGGCTGGCTCTTCCTCCTCTCCTTCTCATCTCCCTTCTCCCCTCTGCCTCTCCCTGGGATCACAAATGAGTTACTTCCAGTTAAGTCTTAGTCTCAGCTAAGACACACTCTGGGTGTCTTTGGAAAAAGACATAATAAAAATAATGTCAACCAATCAGAAAATTAAGAACAATTGCTTGTCAGCCTTTTGGCTAAGATCAAGTGCAAAAATTAAGAACACTTTCTTTAACCCAAATACACAGCTATTCCTGAGCGCTGCCATTGATCTGGGCCACTGTGGCCGAAGTTAGGGTCACACATATCTCCTCCATCCCCCACCGAGTTCAATCAATTTCCTTCTGAATCTTTTTACACCTTTTGAAGTCTGAAGGGATATTTACTAAGAAGACGAGTACTTAAGTATAAGCCTTTAAAAAGTCGTTTGACCTGGTTAAGTCACCTGTGCCCTACTTTGGCAAAATGTTTTTGAAGTCTTCAGCTCGATGGCAATAAACCTTTCTCAAACAGCTGTGAAAGGCTCCGTGGAGGAAAAAGTAAGGTAGGCCCCACCCTGCCATTGGGCTAATTTCAGCTCTGAGAACTTTCCTCGTCAGGGATGGACTGACGTGAACTTATATAATGTGCCAATTACTCAAAAGATTTCATTTGGAGAAACAAATTCCTCCATAGACACTTTCCTGGGAGAAAAGATGCCTTCAAACATCTGTTTTCAGGTAAGGAACCTGCAAACCTTCTGTGGGGATGGTGAGAGGATTGATAGAGGGATTATGTCCCAAACTATATGGAAAGACGGGGACGGAGAAGGAATTAGAAATTTAGTAAGAAACAGAATGGTCCACCTGGGTATGTGCGTGTGTGCGTGCGTGTGTACATGTACATGTGTGTGTGTGCAGGTGTGTGTTCATGTGTGTTCACGTGTGTGTGCATGCATGTGGTGTGTGTTCATGTGTGTATGCATGCATGTGTACATGTACATGCGTGTGTGTGCAGGTGTGTGTTCATGTGTGTGTGCATGCATGCGGTGTGTTCATGTGTGTGTA
Organism: Otolemur garnettii; assembly: GCF_000181295.1. Taxonomy (NCBI): domain Eukaryota; kingdom Metazoa; phylum Chordata; class Mammalia; order Primates; family Galagidae; genus Otolemur; species Otolemur garnettii. The sequence goes on from NW_003852462.1 coordinate 2,933,298, forward strand.
TGCACGTGTGTTTACATTTGTGTGTGCAAGTATATTCATGTGTGTGTGCATGTGAGTTCATCTGTGTGTGTGCATGTGTGTTCACGTGTGTGTGCACATGCGTTCATGTGTGTGTGCATGTGTTCATGTGTGTGTGCATGTGTTCACGTGAGTGCACATGTGTTCACGTGAGTGCACATGTGTTCATCTGTGTGTGCACGTGTGTTCGTGTGTGTACATGTGTGCATGTGAGTGCACACGTGTTCATGTGTGTGCATGCACGAGTTCATCTGTGTGCATGTGTGTTCACATGTATGTGCGTGCATGTGTTCATGCATATGTGCATGCACATGTGTGTTCACGTGTGTGCGTGCACGTGTGTTTATGTGTGTGTGCGTGCACGTGTGTTCACATGTATGTGAGTGCACGTGTGTTCATGCGTGTGTGCATGCACGTGTGTGTTCGTGTGTGTGCATGCACGTGTGTTTATGTGTGTGTGTGCACATGTGTGCAGGTGTGTGTGCTGTTGCTGCTTGCTGCACACACCTCACAGACAGAGAGCTCCCGTTGTGCCCACACCTAAACCACTTTTGCTGTACTTTCATCATCTTGGTGACAAAATCCTATCTTGACAGATTCCTGATGTCATTCCCACCCTGTTAGAGAGTCAGGTGGGACCCACAAATTATTTCAGTTTAGCTTAAAGTGATTTTTGGAGGGTTGTGTGATATTCAGCAAATGTGGGCTGCTCACCATCCAACCCAGTCTATGTTCTGAAGGCCCCAGGTGTCACCCCACCTGCAGGCCCGCCTGCACCCCTGGATGAGACTCTGCACCCAGACCATCCCTGAGCACGACTGTGCACTCTGCCCTGTGCTGTCTCCTGCTTCATCCTCCCCTTCCTTTGAGAGTCACAGCAGCTACAATGTTGCATTTCCCAGCGCTTATTACCCATCTCTCTTGCCTCACTGCATTTCAGGTGGCTTACCCTGTCACAATTCCATCCTCAGGACATCCCGGGTCAACCTGAGCTTCCTCGGCATCAAGAAAGGTGACGCTGCCCCGTTTGGGAGCCTCACTCCAACCCCTGCTCCTCTGGCTGCCGCTTTCCTGTGACGCCCATGGAGGCTGCCGCAAAGTCCACGCTGGAGGACTCAGCCCACGAGTGCGTCCTTCACACTGCGCACATCTGAAGCATTCGCATCCCCACAGCTGTTACTTTTTATATCCTTGTTGCCCAAGTCTTTGGGTATCATGGAGCGGCGAGTCACCAGGTGTGCCTCTAAGTAGCAAAATTAGGAATCATTCAATGCTTTGATGGTGGCAATTAGCTTCCCAGTATGAGTGCCAAGAATTTTTCTAATTAAGGCAGGAACAGTTTCTCAGTCTATAATAATCTCATTTAAAGTGTGTCCAAAACACTTAACATGCTTTGTTTAGGAACATCATTCCTATGCATTTTTTTAACTATGTAAAAATAGACAGATCTCTGGGGTGCTGGGCTCCAGCTGGTCGTTCCCGAGACACGTACATAGCCCCGGTGCAGGGCTGTGCTTCACAAGGCGAATGGCGCGGTTCAGGTCGACGGTTAAGGCACAGGACATGACTTCCAGGATGCCTGCACATCTGTGCACTGAAGATCTGTCCATCTTTAGACAGTGACGCTTTAAATGCAAAAGCAGTGAAAATGTCCTCTTGACAAGAGAAGATGTGTTCACCTCCAGGTCTCTAATTCCCACCTGCCCTGGAAGCATAGATCCAAATTTGACAAAACGCAACTCTGGACCGAAGGATTCACTAACGCCCCGAATCTGGAGGAGCAGAAACCGAGCTGCTCTCAAATCTCGTACTGAGCACAGCTCTGAACAAGAGAAGCTGCACTGAACCAGAACACCTACAGAAGGGACTGGCCTGTCCTGGTCACCGCTGTCTCCAGTCCCAGGGACAGCACCCTGCTTGCCCCTGCTGAGTCCTCTCTGCATGACATGCCAAGCTCTGTGTCCCACGTGTCCGATGCTCCCTGTGCTAAAGTTGGCAGAGCTACAGCCCCGGGAAGGACTCAGGCTGTCCCACATGCAATAACCGTTTTTCATTCTCCACAAATGCAATCAAACCTGGGTTCTAAATTTATTATCCATTAATTCCACAGATGCGTGAATACCCTTTATGGAGGTTACAAAACACTCAAGAATCACCTTCCTTCTAGAAAAGAAGTTACCTTGCAAACGACAGTGAGTTTGCCAACTTCACCCCGTCACCTCATCACGCCCACTCTGTTTCTGACCAAACTCTGGATTTAAAGAATACCCGTGGTTAGGTAGCAAAATGGGCTGGTCTGGTGTGGATTTTCTGTTCCTTTCCTTGATGTTTGCTGGTAGGGACAGGGTGCTCCTGAGCAGTCAGGGGGAGGAAGGCAAAGAGCCCGGGTGTGGCCCCCTCCAGAGTGAGGTCACACGTGGTTAAAATCCTCTGGAAGGACGTTCTTTGCCTGGTGACGTCAATGCCTCCTTGCACCTCAGGGTCAGGGACTGTGTCTGGTTACAGTAGGTGCTTCGTAAATGCCGTTAAAAGGCTGACCAGGCTCCTCAAACGCTGTGCAATTGGAAGGGGCATAACCTCTCCCCCTCTTGTTTATAAATATTCCGTAATGAGGAAAGATGGAGCTCCAGGGAACAACAAGATCAGTTGGCGTGGTGACTGAGCCAGCACATTTTGGAAACCAGCAGAGAAGCCAGAGGCCAGTTGCTTGGGCAGCTGACATGGGCGCCTGGACGTCCCTGCCCTTTACAACTCGGGAGGCAAACAGGAAAAACTCTGAGGCTGTAATAAAAATTCCACTGCAGATCAACACGGAGAATGCCGACCGGAGGGAAGGGTTGGCTCCTGGCCTCAGACACAGACAGGACGGCAGAAAGAAAGGAGAGGATGCGGCCCTGGGGTCCGGAGGGGCGTGTGATGCGGGGGGCCCTCCTCTCATCAGGAGCATTAGAGACCCAGCCATATGGTCCATTCTCCAGGCAGAGGAAACCTGCAGGCCCCTGGCCAGCCACCCCTCACCACCTCAGTTTTGGGGGGAGCAGATCGGAAGCAGCACAGGAGGGGCTCGTGGGGTTCTCTGAGCCATTCCCTGGGAAGAGGCGGCACCTCTCACAGGTCTCCTCTCATGGGGCAGCCTGGGAAGCCTGCCTGGCCCCATGGCCCCCCTCTGCAGTCCTCCCCTGGGCTGCTGCTTTACCCTCATCTTAGTTTTCTGTTGCAACAGGACTGATGGCCACAGCACACTGGCTCCTGACAGCATCCTGCGGTTCCTATGGGTCAGGACTCTGGCCGTGGCTTTGCTGTACGGGCTGTGGACTCATCCGAGGCTTGGCTGTGGAAGGGTGTGTTGCTGAGTCCTGTCCTCCCCCTGTGGCCCTCTCCACATGCTGTCTCACGGGGTCCAGTCCCCTCAAGATGGTGCAGACTCACTACGGGACAGAAGCGCAGAGTGACAGCCGTGTGCACTCCACCCCGTTGGCCACATTCTGTTGGTTAATGGCTGGTCCCAGGTTCTGTCCACACACACAGAGGGTGGACTGCACAAGGCCACAGACACCAGGACGTGGGCTCACAGGGCACCTCTGACACCTCCTGTGTGTCTCTCGACCTTCCACACCTTGACTTTCAATTCCCCCATGTCTCCCAGACTTCATCACCTTCCAGACCTGCACACCACCCTCGCAGGCTGGTGACCTCTCATGTTCAAACTCAGTCTTGCTACCTTCCCCCAAGGTCCTCTCCACCTCATTTGATAGCAGCAACATCTTTCTGGATTTCCAGGCAAAAATCATCTTTGACTCCTCTCTGTGGTGCTCCACAGCCAGGCTGTGCCCAACCCTGCTGACTCTACTGCAGAATTGTACCCAGACCCTGACCAGGGCTCACCGGCCCCCGCTCTGCTGTTGTGCCCTCCCACCACGCCAGCATAGCCACGTCCCTTCCCTACTCAGGATCCTCCTGACTGAATTGAGCCTCTCTACTTGTCTTCCTTGAATCTTTCCCCAGAAATGTAGACAGAGCGATTCTTTTAAAAAATTATCTGTCAGTAAAAACACTCCCATGGTCCTATCTCAATCAGGGTTGCGTTTAAAGCCCTCCACACACACCTGTAGGAGGGGTCCCCTGCTGCCTTTTGAAAGCCAATAAATACAGCTCTTTCCTCACTCACTCTTCACAAGCATCACTCAAACCCACGCGGGATCGAGAGGCCTCAGGGCCTTTGCACAGTCTGCAGTCAAGTCTCCCAGATGCTCCAGCAAGAGCTTCTTCCTCTCTTGCTCATTCTGAGGAGCAATTTCTCTCTGAAATAGCCACACCCGCTCCCGTCTGCTCCCTTCTAACCCTCCTGCGTTTCTCCACAGCGCTGGCAGGAAGGATGCTTATGTGATGTTCCGTATCTGCTGCTTTTCCTGTAAAGCATGAAACTCCAGCAGAGCTGGGCCTTTGTCATTCAGTGCTGGATCTCAAGGACACAGCACCTCCCCTGGCCAGGTGAGGCTGTTTGAATGAGTGGAATAAATGAATGAGTCCTGCCAACACTCTAACTTTGCTGCTGTGCCCCAGAGCACGGGCACAGTCCTTCACTTCCCTCTCTGTATACAGATGCGTGTCCTGGGGGTCATCTTGACCTCAATTATTTCAGCCTTCATTGAATCCCATTTTAAACCTTCCCAGGTTTAAAGAGTCCAAACCGTCTCTTTAAATAAAGTTGTTGTTTTATTTTTCTCTTTGGTTCCTGTTTCCCTCTCAACTTGTTTTGGAAGTTCTGAGCACAAACCACGTCAGACGGTGCTGCTGGGATGACTAATGTTTTACCCGGCAAGTGCGTAGTTTGCAGGAAGTGATTCTCCTGTGTTAGGTCTCGGAGCAAAACAACGAAATGCCAGCAGTGCAGTCCCTGACAGTGGTAATGAGGAGGAGAATGGACCTTTGCTGAATGCAGCCTTTCAGAAGATGCAAATCCTGGCCCCACAGCCTGCCAGGCACTTGCCCTTAGCCACGGTGCCTGCCCTCTCCAAAATCATTGTCTTCACACACAAAATAGAATAATCATGCCACCTGCGCCCCACTATCAGGAGGAGCACAAAATGTAATGGGCTCTGGAATGTCTCACACCATGCCCAGCGTGAAGCAGGGACCTGGGGAACGGCTGAGCTTATGGTCAACAGTGACAGGGGAGTGAGGAGGGGTCTCTGCGCAGTGTGGTGGGAGGGGACCCGCTACATCTCAGTGTTTCCCGTTGAAGAGCATCTGTGCTCTTAAAATCACTTTGGATAACCACGGGAATTAGTTAGTTGTGCTAACTGCTCACCAGGGTGCCAGGCATGGAGCCAACTTTGATAGTGACCTTGGGGTCCCAGAGGATGTGATCTAGAAACCCCCCCCCACGTCCCCCAGGGAGGCCCTGCTGTACCAGGGTGCCCTCAAGTTGATCTTGTCACTCCTTCTAAATGTTTAGTATGCTTTTAATAGTGGGGTTGAATTTAACAGCAAAAACAGAAAACAAAGGGGTTTCCTTTCTTCCTCAGAGAATTTAGTAGAGCAGTTTCTGAATTCTGACAACTTTGAAACTCAGTTTGGGAGGTGAACTGTCTGACAAGGTCATTGCCTCACCTGTAGACCTGGTTGGTGGGTCTAAGAAAAGCCAGGTGCCACCCCCCTGCCTTTTGTCACCTCCCTCTCCTCCCCAGCTCAGCGCCGCTGACAACTACTGTCCTGATTTATGAAAATATCACTTCCTGTCACAAAAGATTTTTTAGAAGATTCAGAGTTTTATCATCATCAACTCAACCCTACCAAACAACATTGTAATAACAGCTACTTCTACAGTAGGAGCAGAAAGGGTTGGAACTTTTGCAAAATAGTCTATAAGGTCAACAGTTCAAGCACAGGATTGGGGGGGGGACGTGGCCTCCAACAGACAGGCACTGGGGTCCCCATGGGGCGGAGCAGAGGCAGGAGGCTGCCCTTCCCTTCCCACCCAGAACCGGGCTCACTGGTGCCCATTCACTACATTTTTCTTAATGTTCTTAAACCTGGCCTAAGTCCACCTTAAATTAATGTTAAACAGCTTTATTAAGGCAAATTGACTTCAATTCCAGGGCTCTCCAGGAGCTGGCATGCAGCAGTAGGCTCCAGTGGTTTTCCAATTGGTTCCAAAAGTGCTCTTTGTTGTTGTACACGCTGGGGAACATCAAGGTTGAGCATATTAATACACACGATGATTAAGCTACGGCTTCCTGTGTCAGAGGCTTAATTGCTCACAGTAGGCCTGCCACTAACAGGTGTGCTTCAAATCCCATCTCTTCCCTCGCTGAGCTCTGCAGCCAGCTCATTTTGAGATGGGAAATTAGATCATCAACGCGGGACTTCCTGTTCTGCTTTAGAAGAAAGAGAAGCAGTAGCTGCGCCACCCGGCAGCCACCCGGCAACCCCCCGCCACGTTCTCACAACGGCTCACCCTCACTTTCCCCTGGGCAAGCTGATGGAGACAAAGCTCTTATTCCTCACTGAGCGATTACACCACATACGGGATGGCAGGATCACAGGGCCAAGGAGCAGGGGCTTCAGCGTTTCGTGCTAAATCAGGCACAGATCACTCATGCTCCCGTGAGAAGCCTCCATGGTCTCCATCGAAGTCACTTTGCCAGTCAGTTTGTGAGGTCCTCCTGGCTGGCCAAGGTGCTAGGTGAGTCTCTCAGGCTAGATGAGCGGGTATGAATGTGTGTGTGCATGTGTCCACATGAATGGATGGATGAATGGATGGATGAACATGTGAGAGAGTGTGCGTGAGTTTGTGTGTGGGGGTTGTCTTTCTGTCTGCCTAGATGGATGGATGGAAGGTGGAGGGATGATGGATGGATGGATGGATGGTGGATGGATTGAAGGAAGGATGGATGGATGGTAGATAGATGGATGATGGATGGAAGGAAGGATGGATGGATGGTAGATAGATGGATGATGGATGGATGGTGGATGGATGGATGATGGATGGATGGATGGTAGATAGATGGATGATGGATGGTGGATGGTAGATAGATGGATGATGGATGGAAGGAAGGATGGATGGATGGTAGATAGATGGATGATGGATGGTGGATGGTAGATAGATGGATGATGGATGGAAGGAAGGATGGATGGATGGTAGATAGACAGATGATGGATGGATGGTGGATGGATGGATGATGGATGGATGGATGGTAGATAGATGGATGATGGATGGTGGATGGATGGATGGATTGAAGGAAGGATGGATGGATGGTAGATAGATGGATGATGGATGGTGGATGGATGGATGGTAGATATACAGATGATGGATGGATGGATGGATGGATGGATGATGGATGGATGGATGGTAGATAGATGGATGATGGATGGTGGATGGTAGATAGATGGATGATGGATGGTGGATGGATGGATGGTAGATAGACAGATGATGGATGGATGGATGGTGGATGGATGGATGATGGATGGATGGATGGTAGATAGATGGATGATGGATGGTGGATGGATGGATGGATGGATTGAAGGAAGGATGGATGGATGGATGGTGGATGGATGGATGGATGGATGGATGGATTGAAGGAAGGATGGATGGATGGTAGATAGATGGATGATGGATGGTGGATGGATGGATGGATGGTAGGTAGACAGATGATGGATGGATGGTGGATGGATGGATGGAGGATGGATGGTGGATAGATGGATAGAAGGAAGGATGGATGGATGGATGGGTAGGTGGGTGGATGGATGGATGGATGGATGGAAGGATGGATGGATGGAAGGAAGGAAGGAAGTTTGGATGGATGATAGTTGGGTGGTGGACAGATGGATGGATGGAGGGTGGGTGGATGGACAGATGGGTGGTGGACAGATGGATGGATGGAGGGTAGATGGATGGATAGATGGGTGGT
>NW_003852462.1:2941360-2962207 GCF_000181295.1 Otolemur garnettii
AGATGGGTGGTGGACAGATGGATGGATGGAGGGTAGATGGATGGATGTGCATGTGTGTTTGTCTAGGTAAATAACTGAAGGGATAGAAGGATGGATGTAGAGTATGTGTACATGGACAGTCAAATACACACCTAAACACACACATACACACACAAGCTTCTAACTTTATTAAAGATCCACCATGTTCTGGATGCACCAGCAATGCTCACACAGCTGCTCCTCCTTTAATTTGGACTTGACCTTCTCCAGGTCCTCAGAGGGGAGGTGGAGAAGCTTCGCTTTCTACTTGGTGAGTGGGCTCAGGCTTCTTCTAGGTCCCCTGTGTAGGCAGAACCAATCATCGGGCCTTGTCATGGATCTGGGAGAACTACATGAGCCCTGCATCCTCCAAGTAGCTGCTGAAGATACTGCTTGCTGACCCAAGGAGCAGGCGAGTGAGGCCTCCCCAAGGAGCAGGTGAGCGAGGCCTCCCCAAGGAGCAGGTAAGCAAGGCCTCCCCAAAGGCAGCTCAGGGAGTAGCAGGGAGACTTTCTCTCTGTGCTCAGGGGAAGTGGAGGAGGAAGGAGGAAGATGAGGAGGGGGAGGGGAGCACGGCAAGCCTGGCTGTAGGTGGAGGGGACAGGAGGGAGGGAGGCCCCTCACGGTCAGTCCTTCTGGACCTCTGCAGAGGAGCACTGAGGCATCTGAGGCAGGAAAGGCTCTGTGGCTGGGGAGAGACCAGACCTCACTCTAACAAACTCCAATCATCCCCACAGCAGGGCACAAGCCCCTCTGGACTCTGAATATTCTTCCATCACACAAGGCTGCTTCTTAAGGAGCCCTGGGGGCGACACCCACAGAGGTTCACAAAACTCTTCTCTTTCACTAAGGACACAGTTAGGGAAAGAATTCAGCAAAACCAAAGGTGTCCTGAGCTGATCCCCCTCTTCCCCCTCCTGTCAGGACTCCTGCCAGCTGCACCCCTGCTGGTGTCACCATCTACCCAGGGCCCCTCCCACTGCCCCACCCCGCCGGGTTTCTGCCCTGCCTGGGTCTCTTCATAAAGAAACCAGCACACTGCCATTTCCCCGCTAGTTCTCAGCTCTGGATTCCAAGTGTGTCACGTCCTCAGCATCTCTGGGGTCCTCGCCCAGGAGCTTCAGCAGTCAGACCCCTCTGCCTCCTCTGAGAGTTTGTTTTAATGAGGTTCCTGAGCCTTGGCCACCATCGCACAACCAGAGATTCCCCCACCCCTGCACCCTACATCAGTTCCGCTCATTGTCAACGACCCAGGAGCTTCCACTGGAAACACAATCTGAAGACTCAGAGCTCTGAAAGTCGCCCTGTTCTCTGCTCTGGGGAGGGATGATGGATGGAAGCCAAGGGGCTCAGCATGCAAACGCCAAAGCAGCCCACCCGGCTCCCCAGAATATGGCTTCATGTTTACCCGTCTGAGGCCCCTCTGCACAGCCGCCCACAATGCTTTTCTCCAAAACCTGCAGGCCTGAAGCTGAAACTGAGCAAGTGAGGAGATCGAATGTGGAGAGAAGGGTATGAATGAGACAGCAGCTCTGGGCGAGCTCTTTGGGGGCCTTACAGACGCAAGAGGCCATGGCGAGTGGGGCAGGAAAGTGAGTCAGAGCAGCTGGGGGGACCAAGCTCCAGAGGGGACGGGGCTGAGGAACTTTCCCAGACCAGCGAGGACCCCAGATGAGCTGGTCTGTGTGTGTGTGCGCGTGGGGGGGGGCTATTAGATGTGGGGATGTCCCCCCAGATGCCAGACAGAGAAATCTATGCCAGGCCAGCGAACTACTGGTAGTTGATGAAGGTTTTGCACCTTATAACTTAATTTCTCTTCAAAGGATTGCTCAGAATTGCTATTTATGCTGTATTTTCTAAGATTTACCACACTCCTGACTGTAATGATGTGACTTCTGGAGCCATTTTTCTTCTTTGGAGAAACACATACCCGATTTTATAATGAAAATCAATGAGAAGGTACAAATTTGTGCAAATAAATTCAATGTACAAGTCAATATGCCTGGATGTTATGAGATATGTCCGCATTAGCTCATTGAACAAAGACTCCGGGCTGGGGGTTAGGGGCCTTTCCAGGCCTGTTCTGGAATCTTCCCTTACCCAATCTAGCCTCTGGGCCCCAGGGAGCTATGCCCCAGCAGCCGAGACAGACAATTACCTTTTGAAAACCTAAGTACGGTTATAGCTCCCCTGTAACTTACCAGCCCTCTCCCTGCCGCTTTAGACTTCACTGTTCCGTGATGAATAATCTGCGTTTTTAAAATGGGTTCTCAGAGGCTCCATTTTAATCTATGTGCTTGTGCTTTAAATCAATAACCAATAACCAATTTAAGCTCATTTAAGGTTTATTAGCTGCCACATAATGTTGGTGTTCAGCTCAGCATCACAGCTAACAATTTATGTCAAGAGTACTCAGACTTTCTCTAAAGTCCTCCAGCTGTCTGCTGTGTGACTGGAGAACTAACCAGGGGGCTGAAGGATCGTTCTCTCCAAGTTCATTTCGATACCAAAACCCAAAATGAACTATTAAAACTCATGGCCATTTTTTATTTCGAATGGTGCAGATTCCATTTCCTATCATTTTATTCACATCTGAAAGCAAATTGTATTTGCATAAGCAAAGGGGAAAAAATCCTTTCTTCTTTTCTTAAAAAGATTAAGCATAAATATACATAATAGCTTTTGTGGTTTTGTTTTTGTTTTTGATTTTTTTTTGTGGGGGAAGTACCATCCAAAGGCATTTGTCAAGCAAGTCAAAATCCCCAAAGTCTGATGTTATGATTGAAATTGTTCCCTCCCTCCCTCAGCCCAGGGTTCATCTGAACCTCAGAAAGTGGCTGTGTTTGCAGACAGGTCTTTACAGAGGTGCGCACATCAAAATGAGGTCGTTATTGCCCAGTGCAGTGGTTCATGCCTGTAATCCTAGCACTCTGGGAGTCCGAGGTGGGTGGATCACCTGAGCTCAGGAGTTTGAGACCAGCCTGAGCAAGAGCAAGACCCTGTCTCTAGTAAAAACAGAAAAACTAGCTGGGCATCATGGTGGGGGCCTATAGTCCCAGCTACTCTGGAGGCTGAGGCAGGAGGATCACTTGAGCCCAAGAGTTTGAGGTTGCTGTGAGCTGTTACATCACAGCACTCTACCCAGGGTTACAGAGTGAGACTCTGTCTCAAAAAAAATAATAATGATAATTAAAAGAGGTCATCAGTGTGGACCTAACTGGCAAATGATGATAATTAAAAGAGGTCATCAGTGTGGACCTAACTGGCATTCTGGTGAGAAGAGATTCGGACACAGACACACTGACACACTCGGAGGGAGGGAAGCCCACAGGAACACCCAGGGAGAGGTGGGATCTCTGTGCCAGGGCGAGAGGCCAGGGGGAAGCCGGCTGTGCTGATGTTTCCACTTGGGGCTTCTGGCCCCTAGAATAGTGAGACAGGACATTTCTATTGCTTTAAGCCGCACACTTCTGCAGCACTTTCTCACGGCGTCCCCAGCAAACTAACACATCTGCAAAGTGAGGGCCATGACTGAAGTGTCACTGCTCTGCACCGATGCTGTTTATTTCTCATTCTTTATGCACTCACATAGTGGCTCGTTTAATCCTCAAAAATTTCCAGGAGGTGCTACTGTTACCTGCAGTTCTGCCAATCAGAAAACTCATCACGGGAGCACAGGGTACCTGATACCTGGCACCATTAGTAGATGGGAGCCAGACTGTCTAATCTGGAGGTTTTGCGCTTAACCATGGAGCTGCACTACATCCCTCTGGAACCTTGGGTTTTCCTGGGTATAAAGCAGCGATGTGCCTGTGGGGAGCCTGGCTTCACTGAGCCCCTTTACCTGAACATGCTGCCCCTGTGGGAGCAGCGGAGAGGCTACGAGGGGGTGTGTATCTGCTGTCTGTCTCCCCCAGGACGATCAGCGGTCATGTGGGGGGTGTTGTCAGCTCCCAGGCCCTGTTAGAAGAGCCAGGGACTCAGACAATCCTGTGATCTGAGATGAGAAGTCTGGATCATAACTCCCAAAGACATAATCTCAAACTCCATCACCTCACATGCTGAAATCCCTAAAGTCTAAACCCCCAGGAATCACAGTGGTAGGTAGGATGGTGAGGGATTTGATGAGGGATTTGACTTCTTACATGAACCAATAAATTTAACACAAAAACTAGCAGGTACTTCTTTCTGGCCAGCGGATGGCATCGTTCACACCGTCCCACACTTTCCTATACCAGCTATGGTCATTTCACGCCTCTGTTGGATTTAAAAATTCCAAAACGTAGACACTCGTTTGTGTGTTAGTGACCAGAGAAAACGAAATACTTCCTTGAAGATTTGGCAGATTCTCTAGGGAAAGAAAAAAGAGGATTTCAATTGAGTTCCCAAGCCATAATGACAGATTTGGAATTAGGTGCTATCAAGGCTTCTAAGAGTGAATTTCACCAGTGAAGTTTATTTTTTCCATATAGTTCGATACATTTGGCAGAAATGTATTGAAATATATTGGCCAGTGCATTTGGCAATGGTGAAAACTTCACTTTAAAAAAGTATCATTTTCTTACACTGGAGTTCCTTTCAGCTGGTAACATTTGAAGGGCCGGTAACATTTGAGTTGACTTTGCCTGGAGGAGCCAGCAAAGTTAATGACTGGTTGTAAAATAATTATTTGCCTGGTAGGATAACAAGACGTGTTTGCAACAATGTTGCTATTCAATCACCAGATTTATTTTCGCCCCATCTGTGGTCTGTATATGAGCATGTGCAGAATAGATTCTGAGTACCTGAAACCACAGGACCATGGCACAGAAGAGGGGGAAATTTAAGAAGGAATAGTCACGTCAGTGTACACGGAATCACAGAAAAAATTTTAAAAATAGCCCCACTACATAGAAAATGTATATCAGAGCATTCTCTGAGAACAGCCATGGCCTGAAAGGAAAAAAAAAAAAAAACCCAACTATTTATCACTATGCAAGACTTCGAAATCTAGTTCATGATCATGGAAGTGGGCTAGCTCTGCGCCACTGCCTATAATCTGCTCCTGGAATACTCTTTTTTCTTTTTGTTTTCTTCCTTTTTTAAACTGTCTCATTATTTTTACAGTTTGCTATGCTGTGTCCTCCTTCTTCACATCATCTCCAATACTAGTGTGGCCAGACCCAGGGGTCTGCCTCCCTGTCCCTGGAGCTGATCAACGGAGAAGCAGACGGGAAACCAACAGTTTCACTTCTGTTTACAGAAAAGCCAGGGATTCTGGAGAGCAGAGAGGATGTCTCCTCACAGAGCTGTGCTCCCCTCTTTCCCTTTGTTACTTTGGGTCTCACAGTGAGAGCGGCCACAGTGATGTCATTAGTCATCACAGCCCACGTTAAACAGATCCCCCCTCGTGGGTTACAAGGTCACACAGTATCCCCTATCTTAAAGTGGTTCTGTCCTCAAAGCGTTTTTACTCTAGATTAAATTTAGTTAGTCAGCACTTCACTGGGCGGACAGAGTGCCCTGGGCCCTTGACTGGTACCCTGGAGTCCAGTTCCCCAATTTATCTCTGACACTAGCCTTGAAGCGAATGAACACTCTCCAGATGTGGGCATGAGGCTCCTCTCCAGCTCATTAGGGCCTTACCAGCAGCACCCTGAGTGCAGTGGCTGTTTAGGATAATAGTGGCTGGTGACACTAGAGGTCTAAGTTGTATAGAGACTCCTCTAAAAATGTTCTAATACATTCTGTGCATTTTTTGTAAATTTGATTCCATAAAAGTGTGTGATCACAGTGCTAGCTTTGGACATAAGCATTGTGCACGCTCGTAAAAACGATGACGCTTTCCCAGTAAACAAAGAGATGTCCACTTTGTACATCTGCGTTTGTGGAAGATAAAATGTCTCAGGGTCTCTTGGGCCCACTGCGTACACCACAACCATCCAGTATTGACCCATCTTGTCAACCATCTCGAGATTGTTACTGTACTTCAGACGGCTGAAGTTGTAAAGCTGGACACACACATTCACAGATTGTGGAGATAAGCACGTCCACATTCTCGTTTTACCTATTTCTTTATACACACAATTCATCTGCTCCTAACTGTTATGCCTGTGAGACTGTTGCTAGTACTGTGAGTGTTTGCAAAAATGTGTGTGCTAGAATTGCCTGTTGCATGGTGTAAAGTAGCCTATGAAATGTTTTATTTGTCAAATAAATCCCCTCTTAAAAATGTAAATAAACATCTTTTAAAGAGGCTTTTTATTATTTTTTCCAGAATTATATGTTCAGGATCTCATCATTTAGGATTACGACCTTCGGGACTGTGTCTTTGGGGATTATGATCAACTCCCAGGAAGAGCTGAACTTCCAGGACCTGGGGACTCAGGTCTTCAGAAATGAAGTGGACAGAGGCCCAGGGTTCAAGGCCAGGATGTCCAAGGCATCAGAGACAGGCAGAAACCTGGAAAAGGCCTCAAGCACAGGGTCGGGGCCATCTGTCCCCAGGCTTGCTGAAACTCACCACTCACTGTGGGAAGAGGGGACCTTGTGTCCTTCATGGCACTTTGCTTCCCGACTGGCCTCACAAGAGGAGAAGGGAGCCAGCCTGGTCCTGAGGGCCTGGGGTGCCTGCAGAACCCCACACACATTCTTCCTGCCACTACCTTTGGCCAACAGGGACCACATCTGCTTCTTCTTCTGCCATTGGGGAGGTTGGGTGTGACCGTCCCACCATCTCTCAAGGCCAGAGTGCTAAGGGTTTTGAATAAAGCTGCTGACACTGAGAACTTCCTCCCACACCTGTAACTTCTAAAGGGCTTTCATGCCAAGGTGAGTGCCACCATGTTCTTGAACCCATTTTAAAGATGAGGAAACTGAGGCCCAGAGAGTAAAATAGGTTGCAGAGCTACTTTTGGGAACATGTGAACCCAGGTTTTCTGTCAACACCAGAACCAGAAACTATGTATTGAGTTAGTGATTATCACCCACAGGGCAGGTCCAGGATGGCAAGGCAGGGGCAGACAGTCCTGCCCGCTGTCACACGTGTGGTCTCCACTTCCAGAAAGATGCCGGGTTAGACATTCCATTTCCACATAGGCCTGGAGCCAAGTGGTGGAAACAGTTTTAAAAGGTCCTTTTGGGCTCAGAGCCCATAGCTCAGTGAGTAGGGTGCTGGCCACATACACCAAGGCTGGCGGGTTCAAGCTTGGCGCAGGCCTGCTAAACAATAATGACAACTGCAACCAAAAACTATCCAGGCATTGTGGTGGGCGTCTGTAGTCCCAGCTACTTGGGAGGCTGAGGCAAGAGAATCACTTAAGCCCAAGAGTTTGAGGTTGCCGTGAGCTGTGACACCACAGCACTCTACTGAGGGTGACATAGTGAAACTCTGTCTCAAGGAAATAAAAAATAAAAAAATAAAAAATAAAAAGGACACTTTTGATCAAAAGGACACTTTGAACCCTTATTTTATAACATTGGGTAGGATATTTTCAGAGGCAAATACAATTTTATGGGTATTTCCTCAGATATGACTTAGAAAGGAAGGAGAGAGTCCAGAACTTGGATTTTCCAGGGTGGGCACAGGCTGAAGGCTGAGAGAATGGGAGGGGTCATCTGTCTCAGCCCCACCCCTGCCTCTGTGGGGAGGGACACTGCTCTCCCCTGCAGACACCATCCGGTGAACTAGCACCCTGTGCCCAGCAGGGAGGGTGTTCTCAGCCGCAGCTCTGAGCGCTGTCCCTGAGCCAGGCAGTCTAGGGTGCAAGTTCATTCGGCTGGTGCACATTGCAGGGGAGGTGGCTGAGGGTTAGAGCTGGGGCTGTCGGTCCCAAGCCTGTGGCTGGGAGGAGTGGAGCTGGGAGGTGTGTGACATCTTTCCTCCCAGAGTCTGCAGAACCAGAACTGGGTGGAGGAACAGCACGGGCCTAGAGGAGGCCCAGGGAGCAGAGAGCATCATGTTCTTAGTGGAGGCAGAAGGTGCTCCCCCTCCCCCCCTCCCAGAGCAGCAGAGTGGTCCAGATGTGCTGACCCCTGCCAGGAGGGCCAGGGGTGGGGGGGAGCACAGGGCTGTGCTCAGACCGCAGCCAGTCTCCAAGGAGGCCCTGCCTGGGGGCTTTCCTTCCTCCTCTCTCTCTCTCCCCCCTTCTCTCTCTCTCCCCTTCTCTTTCTCTCTTTCTCTTTCTATCTCTCTCCTCTCTCTCTCCATCTCTCTCCTTCTCTCTCTCCATCTCTCTTCTTTTCTCTCTCTCTCTCTTCTCTCTCTCTCTCCATCTCTCTCCTTCTCTCTCTCCATCTCTCTCCTTTTCTCTCTCTCTCTCTCTCCATCTCTCTCCTCTCTCTCTCCATCTCTATCCTCTCTTTCTCTCCCCTTCTCTCTCTCTCTCTCCTTTTCACTCCTTCTCTCTCCATCTCTCTCTCTCCTCTCTCTCTTTCTCCTTTCTCTGTTCAGAATTAAATGGAAGCTTCCACATGTGGCTTGAGTCACTCTCCAGGACCACAGCCTCAAAATGACAACTGGACAGATGATCAGCAATGGAAGGGAGGTCCTCCGGGTCCACAGTCCCCACCCAGGCCCAGGCAGGAGAGGGAGGAATCTGAGTTGTCCTGTAGATTGGTGCTACCCAGCATTTCTTGTTCACAGCAGGCAAGTCGATACCCCAATGCACCCATAAAAACATCAGAGACACCTTGATAACTCTCTTTTCCCATTTTTGAAAGTGGCAAGGCTCTCATACACACTTATAAAATAGTGTGTCACTTTCCAGAGCTCAAGATCATTTGGAGCAGAAAATGGTTCCCTATTTTGTCTCTCCAGCCAGTCGATAAATCTGACAGATGTCCCTGAGTTACGGCTGAAATGTTGGATCTTCGGAGCACAACCATCTCAGCGTCATTCCTCAGAAGGGATGCATGTGTCCCCCAGAATGTGCCAGAAACTACGACGTGAGACAGTGAGAAAAGGAGGAAAAGAGTTTTGTGGGGGAAACCAGGGAGGGGAGCCCAAGTGGAGAGGAGGAATCAGAGTTGCTCCCAACAGAGGCAAACCCAGCCAGCAGAACTGATGGGGAGAGTTGAATTACAGGCATATTGTGGCTGTTCTATAACAAACAATTGCATCAGGGGTCTCAGAAGCCCCCACACAGCTTGGGGGATCAACTCAAGAAGCCAGGCAGACTTGGAAACCATTGTGACAGTGGAGGGCTTCCCAGGGGGTCCAGACAGAGCAGGTGCTGAAGGAGACCAATGACCTTGATCCAGCCCAGGCCACCAGGCCATGGTGTGCTGATTTGAAGGGCTCAGCTTGGACTTTTTTTCAGGAGAAAGACATGACCATCCACAGAAGATGGACGCAAAAGTGTGGTGTAGTCACCCTGAGATACTGTTCAGCCAGGGAGCAAGAAGCATCCCGGATACACAGATCACCGCGGATCAGGAGAGATGACTCACGCTGAGCCCAAAGAAACAGCAACTTAGGGAACAACACACATAATTCATGCTTCAAAGATTCTTATTTATGGGGCCTCCGGTGTGCCAGGCACTCCTCTAAGCACTGAGGATGCAGCCATGAGCACGGCAGACCCCCGTACCCAGTCTTTGCCTTCATCAAGCTTCCTCTAATGAGAATAAACACAGACATAACCCAATGTGGGGAAGCCCAGTGGGCATGAGGGTTCTGGAGATGCCAAGCAGGAAGGCTGACATGCTGATTTCGGTCCTAAAGGCCTTACAGACAAGGTAACATGGAGCCAGGACATGAAGAGGAAGAGAGTGGCCCTGTGTGGGTGAGGGATGAGCACGTGCAAAGGTCCTGAGGTAGAAGCATGCCAGAAATGCTGGGAAACATCAGGAGGCCTGCGGGTGGTGGCTGAGTGTGGCCAGTGGTGGCAGAAGCTGAAGAGTAAGGGTGGAGATGAGATGTGGGATCTTGGAAGGAGGAGGGCAGACTTTGGAGAGCTGGAACTTCGAGGGGTAGGGGGATATGGTTTCGACTCTGTGATGGGAGAGTCTTCAGCAAAGGAGAGGGCACAGTTAGGACAGAAGCTGCGGAAGGTCATCAAGATGACCTGGGAGAGAGACAGCAGCTTGCTCCAGCATGAACCCCCTGCCAGGTGGAAGAGTGATGGCTGCAAACATGTACAACTGCACACACGCCCTGACCTATACAGCCTCCTCTGAAGGAAACTGGGGTGACTAGGTGCCATGGGAGCAGTTTGGCTGGGAGCAGGTGGTAGGGGGAGAGGACGCTGGTGAGAAAGAGGCCTACGGGGGACTCTACGGGGCCGGGGACCCTTGACTTTGGGCTGCAGGGATTCCTCCTAACAGTCCTCACATGTCCATAGCCTTCTATACACGTGACATTTCCCAACTAAAAATGAAAGTACCACGAGTTGACATCTGTATCTACCTATCTACTGTCTCTTTCAACACAGAAACATGTAGAACTTCAAAATGAAAAAAAGAGAAAGTGGTGTGAATTCAGGTGTGATCTTAGATGCAAAACTAAGGAACTAGAGATCATAAAAATCCATAAATTTGACTGAGTTTGTTTTGTTTTATTCTCACAAATAAAACAAAACAGATCATAACATCTGGGAGGAAATGGACCCGCCTCCTCCTCTGGGCAGTCTCACCACACCCCAGCAGCGCTCGGGGTGCCATTTGCCCCTTGTGTCTTGGCAAACCTTGGGGTGAAAAGACTCAGTTCCTCAGATTTTTCAAAGGAACAGAGGAGGAGGGCTTCTTTATATTGGTGTCTTGGGAATGCTGTAACAAAGTACCATCGACTGTGTGGATGTGGATGATAAAGAATAGCAATTTATTTCTCACCATTTTGGGGTCTGGGAAGTCCAAGATCATCCGGAACTTTAAGAACTTCTGGAAGTTCAGGTTCCAGCATGGACAGGGCCCTGCTTCAGAGATGGCACCTTCTGGCTGCGTCCCATGTGGGGGATGGGACCAGTGCGCTCACTTGGGCCTGTTCTGTAAGGATACTGATCCCATCATGAGGCTTTACCCTCCCGACTTAATCACATCCCCAAGACCCCACCTCCTAAGGCTGCCCCCTTGGAAATTAGGTTTCAGGGTGTGGATTTGGGAGACAAACATTCAGTGCATGGCAGAAGAGGAAGTATTCCTTGCAAGGAATACTTAGGAATTACCAAGAAACAGAGTTCAACCAGATTAAAGCTCCAAAGAATACCCTCTGGATTCTGCTAACATTTTTTAACCCCCTTGTGCTTGATGTTTTGGAGATGATGAGTTAGACAGAGCTGACAGGAGTCTGTCCGTGTGTCACACCATCGACACCACAGGCTATCAACATGCTGATCATCAGGCTGTGCTTTGCAGGGTTTGAAATTCCTTCAGCCCTCATTGTGATTTCAAGATGTGAATATGCTTCTGGCTCTTTCATAATTTAAGTCAATAAGTAATGATTTCTCTTGAGCCCAGACTATACCCCCTGAACTGGAAAGAGGGTAGCTATAAATAGCATTTGATAAAAGGTGTCAACTTTTAATAAAAACAGATGTCACAAACTTTTAAGTGCTTTCATTTCTGGGACCCTGGGATTTGTTCCAGTTTCATAATATTGTCAACTCCAAAATGAAATTACCTTATATAAGATAAAGTGAGGTGTTTGGAGAATATTAAGGAACGGTTTTGTTTAGGGATTTTACCCCACGGCAAAGACCTGCTTGGTCAGGGAAATTCTGCAAGATGTGGTTTGTGGTCGATAAATTCTTTTCATAAAAACCAACTCAACCCAGAGGCATCTTTTGCCTTCATGTTCCGTCATTAGAGAGGGTTTTCTGGGTAACCATTCCCCAAGTATTTATTAATGAAATATCATGGGTTTCAGTTAAGAGTTTGCTTTCGCCCATCCAAACCCAGCTCCTTTTTAATCCCCCTCCCTGTTCTAAACACATAAAGGGAATCTTGATCAATACGTGTAATTTGGGAATCATCCCTTTTGCAGATCCCCAGGGATGAAGCCTACACAAGGGGCCGAGGAGAGAAACACTTTGTAGAAACTTTGTTTTCACATCATTTCACACTCATGGGGCATGGCCGTGTGACGGTCCCATGCCAGGGTGGCAGGAAGCAGAGTCAGGAATTGAATGTGGAGTGCAGAGTGTCCTCCCTGGGTGGCCTTAGGCCAGTCATGTGACCTTTGTGAGCCTCCCTCTCAGATAGTCACAGCACCTGCCCAATAGAATGGCAGGAACAGGCAGGTGTGTCCTGAAGGGCTCCTGACGGGCCTGGCAAGGCGTCCTTGACTCCACACGGCACCTGCCCCTGGGAGATGAACCCACCACGGTGGCTGCTGAATGACCACACTGCCCTGAAGTGACAGGCTTCAAAGGCACGGCAATGGAGCCAAACCACAAATACCCACGCGTCCCCTGACCTTTGTTACTGAACAGCCTGCCTCCCCTCAACTGTACACACATATATTTTTTCATAATAGAAAGACATTTTCTCAATTTCTCTTTCAGTCTAGGAGACACAGCTGCTGACTCTTCTGGCATCCTGCCTTGGATATTCTCATTCTCCTGGCAAAAATTGTTTTTCCTCTCTTTTAAAAAAAAACGCAATAAAAGAGCTTTCTCTGTTCAGCCTCTCTGCCTCATTTACAGATTTTTTTTTTAATTCCTTGTTTCTAATATGCATATAAAGCATTCTTTCACCCATTTCTACATACAGATATATAGGTGCATGTATTATATATTTTTATGTAAATGTAGTCTGATCATTCATGTTGTTTCAATCTAAAGTCTTTTTCTCTTTAAGTCTTTCTCCACACCGACCACCGTGGGCACGGAGAGCTGACGTGTGCAGCTTGGTGTGCATCAGTTTCTGCTTCTCCCTGTGCTCACGGGATCACCTCCGCGTTCCTGTGTTTCTAACACACCCACGGATGATGTCTGACCCTCGTGGTGCATTCACCCTGCTCCCGGGAACATTCTAAGTATCCCCTTCCTAGCCCTCCCAGCGACACTTTGAAGAACGGAAGGCAGAGAGAGTTCAGGAATCCGACCACGGTCACAGTGAGACTCAACTCCATGCAGGCTGTGTGGCTCTCCAGGTGCTCTGGAAGAGTCTCTATGTCATTGTTTAATTTACAAATTAAGATCGTGTGATGTATGATCTTAATACATGCATGTATGATCTCTTCACATATCACAATGCACTACAAACATTTATCTAACCCACCTCATTTTTAATGGCTGCATGAAATTTCTTACCATCAATATTTCGCACTAGCCGGGCACAGTGGCTCAGGCCTGTAATCCTAGGACTTCTGGCATCACTTGAGCCCAGGAGTTTTGGGTTGCTGTGAGCTGTGATGACCCCACTGCACTATAGCCTTCTAGTCTGGCCAACACAGGGAGACCCAGTCTCAAAAAACTTTTTTTCTCCCAATATTTCACACTAGAATTTACTCAGCTCCCTATTGCTGGGTGTCCCCTTTGTAGATCTTTGCCTAAGAACAACGCTGCTGCAAAAAACCTAGTACGCAGCGTCGGGTGATGCTGCTTTCATTTTTACTGAAAAAAAAAAAAAACAAAATCCTTTAACAAATGTAAACGATACCAAGACTGACCCTGGAAGAGGTAGAAGCTTTCATTGACCGACCAAAAAAGAAAAGATGGGAAAGGTGATCATAGAAAGACTATTTGTAATTCATTGAATAAGAGATTAAAGAAATTCATAGTTAAATGCTATGTGCGTACAGAGAACACGCGATAATTCCAGTACAACTTAAACTTTTAAAGGGAAATATGGGAAATTGAGGGTTTAGACTGTCTGAGGCTACGTCCAGCCCCTGTAGTGCCTTTATGCAAATGAGGAAGACACGCCCCTCTGGGGTGACGCAGCCCCGCCCATGTTGACTTGGGCAAAATGTGCCTCTCCCTAGACATGGAGGCAGGTGCCGGGTGTGGCCGGCAGTGGGGAGGCTGGATCTCAGCTCCACTTGCACCTCACCAGACAGAGCACAGAACTCCTCTGGATGGCCACCTGAACTCTGAAACCATGGTAGAAAACATACAAAGAAAGACGCTTCCAGACCAGCCTCATTGATGAAAGTAGACGTGACTACACAACGTATCAGCAAACTCACATCTGCTAGTACATACAAAAAAAAAAAATCAAACTCTATAGCCAAGCAGGATTTATTCCCAAAATGGAAACACAGTTAATTTTTTTTGAAAATTGTCCACCATATTTTTTTCTCAGAACATAAAAGAGGGAAAAAGATACGAAAAATACCGTAAGAAGACATTTGAAAAATTATAGCCATTATTCATCATAAAAATCCTAAGTAAAATATAAATAGAAGAAACTAGTTAATGAGATGAGGGTTATGTATTCAAAACAAGCATCAAACCTCATTCTGAATAGAATAACCAAAACAATAACCATTAAAATCAGGAATCATAGGTGTTATCACCTTTATCATTTGCCAATCTTTTAAAGTTTCAGATCATGTGACGAAGAAATGTTTTAAGTCGGGATAAAGAAGAAATAAAACTTTCTACCCCCTGATGTTTTGGTTATATTGTTAGAAAAGCCAGAAGACTCCAGAGAAAAATTACTGGTTATTACAATAGCAAGGAACTTTATTAGGTGTACAGAAAAAAGGTAAATAAAAATTAGTACTTTCCCCCGTCTCATAAATAATTTTCATAATAGGAAACAGTGCTTGCTATATAAAGTCAGACAGTTAAATTCTCGAAATTATCCTAGAAAAACTGCTCCATATCTTGTTG
The DNA here is from genome assembly GCF_000181295.1 of Otolemur garnettii. NCBI lineage: Eukaryota > Metazoa > Chordata > Mammalia > Primates > Galagidae > Otolemur > Otolemur garnettii. Next base: position 2,956,135 of record NW_003852462.1, read on the forward strand.
CTGAGTATCACCACGGTCACCAGATGGCCAAGGGGAGCACTTTGAAGGTGACCCTGGTGATATTCAACAATGAGGTACCGGGCACTCGGTAGGATGAGGTCACAAGCTTAACTGTCAGACCCTTATACCAGGCCTGTTCTAATTTGTTTCCATAGATTAAATGCACTGAGGTCCCCCACCCCAGGACCAGGAGGTGGATACAATTATTATCCTTGTTTTTAGCGTTAGGCAGGAAGGCTCAGAGTTGAAGGCGCTGGTCCGCAGACTCAGCTGCAGAAGAGTCAGTGTTGCAATCCCGGCTGCCTAACCCCAGACGCTGCGCGCTCCACCTGCCGCGTGCCTGCCTCTCCCCTCAGAACAGAAATGGGGAAAAGAAACAATATAAGCGGGAACAACGTGGAAGGAGACTACTAACCCCTCTTTCTCTTTTTGATCACGTCGGTGACACACACAGACCCACGTGTAAACACACACACACTCTTTTACATAAGAGGATAATAGAATTATTGAACACACGTGAGCCTGAAAAAGCCGGTTCTTCAAGATGGATTCCACGCAGTTACTTGGGGTTAAATTTAACTAAATTTTAAATAGAGCCTAGAGGACTTTTGCTGACTCCAGGTCACCCATGTACTCTGAGCACCTGGAAAACCCACCTCACTGCTCAATGCTGAGACTTTCAGGGCTCACCTTGAGCCAATCCATGAGGGTTCTCTTGCCTCAGCCAACCAGGGCCAGCTGTATGGACCAATCAGAACTTAGCTGCATGGACCAATCAGAACTTAGCTGCATGGACCAATCAATCAGAACTTAGCTGCATGGACCAATCAGAACTTAGCTGCATGGACCAATCAGAACCAAGTAAGTCTGCGTTTGGACAAATGGACCAGATGGAGAAGGGGAGGGAGGATTGTCTATAAAATCCAACCCCTCTCTTTGTCCAGGAAGTCTGTCTCTTCCCTGTTGTAAATTGTCTTCTGGAATAAAGTCTCTTTCCTCCAATTCCTTTTCAGAGAGAACTTTTGTTCATGGAATCATGCTATTCACGCTGCAATTTTTTAACGCTCGCCCCTCTGCCACCCCTGCACCCTCCTTTCACGCACAAAGCACGCCACCCCCAATCTATGTCAATCTATATTTGCAGATGACTGCCTGTCCTTCCATATTTTCCCCGTCATCACATACTCGTATACAAATATGGCCTCATGGGCTCATGAACACCAACACTTTTTGTCATTGTTTTCTAAAACAGGGTCTTGGTGTAACTAATTCATGCTTTTAAACACCACGTAGCATTTCCTATTTTATTAGTGTAATTGTACCCTTCTCCACGCTATCATCTTTCCTTTCTTGAAATATAACTGCAGAAACGATCGTTTTACATATATACACATATATTTTATATCTATGCACACACATGCATACACACGCACATATATACATATACACATATATGCAAACACACACATATATATAGAACCTTAGGTGCTGGCATTTTTATGTGATTAGATAGAATACATATTTTTAAATTTAACTGATGTTGTCAAATGCTTTCCAAATGGCTCTAAAAATTTGCATTTCCTCCAGAAGCTTAGAATTGTGCCCTCTCTAGGGTACCTTGCCAACAGTAGGTGTTAAAGTTCTCCTTTATATGATCTGATCGTTGTAAAGAGATATTTCATTTTAACTTCGAAATGTCTGTTCCTGACTGCTAATGAGTACAAATGTCTTTCCCCACCATTCACCATCAGACTTGTGGTCCTGTGGGTTGCCGGCTGATAGACTGGGCCCGTGGCATCTGGGGATCTTTCTTTTACCTGTCAGTTTTTAGAGGCTGTTGGCCCTTTGCCTGTCATAAGTATTGCAAGTATTTTGGAAATCTCCCTTTAGTTTTAATATCTTGCCAACAGAAGCTTTTCTTTTGATCTAATCAAATACATATTTTATCTTATATTTTCTAAGTGTCTGGCCTTGGTTTAGAAATTCTTTCTTCTGGATGTTTTACCTTTTTTTGCAATTGTCTTTAATACATTTAGAGTCCATATTGCTTGTGGCATAAGAAAAGAATTCAGCTTTATTTTCTTCCAGAAAGACGGCTAACCACCCTAACACTATTTATTAATCCATTCTGTTCCCAGGGAAGTAAAATGCTCTCCACACTGAGATCTATTTCTAGATTTTCTATTCACTTCCTCCACCAGAATCTGTTGAATGACTGGCTTTCAGTCTATTTTGAAATTTATTTTTTTCGGTTTCCAAAATCATCTCCCAAGCCAACCAACCAAATAAACAAACAACACAGAACACAGTCTGTCTCTCGCTCACCCCTTCCTATAAGCCAGATATCGTTTTTGTTGTTCATTTGTTTCAGATGCTTATTGATAAAATAGAGATAATGTATTTGGTTTTGTGCATTTCCCTCTTAGCCACCTACACCATCAAACGTCTTTCTTAATTCTAGCAGTTTGTTTACTTGACTGTCTCGGATTTTCTGGCTATAGAATCACATCAGCAAGATACACAATGAGAAGGTAGTTTTTATCTCTTTTTTCCCAATGTTTATACTGATTGTTTCAGATGGTACAAAACAATATTGAGTAATAATCATGACAGCAGGAGTCTCCTCATTACCTGTTTTAATTAAAACAGACTTAGAGTTTGGCCATGTGGGATAATTTGTTGGGTTTAGGTAACTAATTTTTCCCTGATTTAAGTTGTACCCATGTAGTCCTATTTTACATCTGAGTTTTCTTATCACTGTATCTAAATTTTATTAAATATATTTATTAAATGTATTTATTAAATATTTTTTGGCAACATCGGTATGATCACATATATTCTCTTCCTCTCTTTCTGTTAAAAGGGATTATGTTAATAAATTTTATAATACTCAGTAAGCCTTGCATTGCTAGAGCAAACTCCATTTAAATTATTTTAAAATAGAATGCAATAAATAGTTACTAAAATAAAGGTATAGGTGCTGAGATATTTTAAATATTTACATTTTAATTTTTGTGTGATTTTGTAATATAGTTTATTATTTATATATCTTATGTTGGTAAAATTAGACCAGACTTTTCTGCCTTGGTTTTATCTTTTTCACATTCAGCAGATGAATATTTGAGGAGGCCTCTCTGCTGCTCTCAGGAGTCCAGATTTCTCTGCACAGCACCCTCCTCTGGGGGGTCCTGGCCTGCCAGTGAGGCTCTTTTAGCTCCCGAGAATCCCAATCTCTTTCTGCAATTCAGTGAGGCTGCTGGGCTCTGTTTGGGTTGGTTGGCCTCCTCCTCTGGGACAAGCACATGGCTCCCTTTGTCTCCATCCCTATAGGACAGCTGCCATATACTTCCTGTGTCCATTATCTAAAAATCATTGTTTATATATTTTCTCCTCCCTTCCTCCCTCCCTCCCTTCCTTCCTTCCTTCTGACAGAGTCTCACTCTGTCACCCTGGGTAGAGTACTGTGTCACCATCACAGCTCACAAGAACATCAAACTCCTTAGCTCAACGATCCTCCTGCCTCAGCCTCCCAAGTAACTGGGGATACAGGCACCTGCTGCAATGCCTGGCCAATTTTTCTATTTTTAGTAGTTACAAGGTTTTGCTCTTGCTCAAGTTGGTCTCAAATTCCTGAGCTCCAGGTAGCCTCCAACCATGGCCTCTCAGCGTACCGGAATTATAGGTCAAACCCACTGCCCCTGGCAACGTCAAATTTCCATTATTGTTCAGTTACCAATATATTCTAATATCTAATTTTTCGGGATATATATTTTTGAATCATTCACCATTTACAAATATAATATGCAATTCCTAAACATTGAGGGGATTTTCTATTTATTGTATCATTGGAGATTTCTGATTTAATTATATTCTTGTCAGAGACCATATTCTGAGAAATATTTGAATACCTTAATTTTTTACCATCTGGGCAATTTTGGTTAAAACATTTATGTAAACTTGAAAAAAGGTCTATGCCGTGCTTGTTAGTTCCTTTTGTATTTGTTCTCGATGTGTCATTTAAATCAAAATGTCAGTTTATTTTTCCTCTGTTTTACACTTCTCTTAATTCATGGCTGGGTAATTTTCATGAGTTTCAAAATATTCTCATTGTTATGTCTTCAAACACTGTTTCCTTTCTGTTTGTTCTCATTTCTAGTTTGGGAAACCCAACGACACCTGTGTTAGAGGAATGCACCTGTCCCCCCTCCACACTGCTCTGCGGTTGTGTCTTCCTCGGTTTACCAGTTTGACCTGAATGTTTTCCACGGTGTCATTTTTTCCTTCACTCACCCACTCGTCACCGTGTTTGATCTTTCATCTTACCCACTTTTTGATATCTTAGTTTTCATCATTTTAACTTTTTATTTCTAGAACTTTCACTGATTTTTTTTTTTTCAGATTTTAGATCTGTTCTGAAACTTATCATCTTGTCATCCATACTCTGAAACTCGTTCTTCATTTGCAGACCCTGTGCTTGGTATTTCCCATGTCTTGAGCAACTGCAAGCCTGTTTGTACTGTTTGTTTTTTCCCTTGGATCTTGCCCCTTTTTGGTTCTGTCCCCCAGATATGCCTATCGATTTTTATTTGAATATCAAATATCAGGTAAGAAGAAAGCCTCAGTGATAATTTGAAATTCTAAGTGGTGTCGTCATCCTCTGGGGAGAATTTACTTTGCTGAGTAAGGGGTGCTCACTTTAAACCCATTTTGGTTTTCTCAGCACTGGTCTATTTCTGGTTCAGTCTTTATGTTACTGGGTAGCTTTCAGGATTCCTAACGAAAAAAGTCGATATGCTTGCCACTATACTTTTTCCTTGTCGGGTCCTGAAATTTAATTTATCTCTGCAGCATCAGGAGACTGTCAAAAGATCAGGTCAGCTTCTTATCCTCTGAGCAGCTCACCTTCTATTAAGCGTCTCACCCCCTGGCTTACAAATGGGCAGAATTCTCAGTGAAAAATGAGAGCAAATACTGGGGGTCCCTTCTCTCTGCATTTCCCTGATTGGCATTATTTTTGCTTCTAAATTCCCAGAGATTTTGGGAACTCTTCACTACCTCTAAATTGATTTAGCTTAACTTTATTTATTTAGCATTTTTCATTCTCCATAGGACGTTCAGTCTGATTCAAGCTTGCTCATCGGGGCAAGGAGCCAGATTTCATTTGTCTTTGTCAGGTACGTTGCATTTCCTTATTAAAAACATGCATTTTTCCCCCCTCATCTTCAGGATTGAGAATGGTCCCAAAGTTTATAATCTTCTCTATTAGTCCTCCTTGGAACGTTTACGCTTCTCAAATCTGATATTTTAAAGTTTTGTACACAGCCCTTTTATGAAACTAATTTATAGCTCTCAAATGAAAGCTACAACTTAATTCTAGCCCAAGAATATAGGGAGGGGGTGGGGAAGGGGAAGGGAGAAGGGTGGCCGGGTAGGGGGAGGGTGACTGGAAAGATCACCTATATATCTGTCTAACAAGGGTACAAGTGAACTTTTCTAGAATTAGAATATAAATGTTTTGACACAATGACTAAGCAAATGACATGAAATCTGTGTTAACCTGCTTGATGAAAGTATTTTATATTGTATATGAAAACACTACACTGTACCCCATGTTTGCATTAATGTATACCACTATCATTTAATTAAAAAAAATAAAGTTTTCTTTAGCACAGCTCTGCATTCCATGCTCCTATTAGTCACTCTTGCAACTTTACTTCTGGATATATCCCCAAAGGAGTTGAAGGCAAAGACTCAGACAGATGCATGTACACTCATATTCGTTATAGCATTGTTCACCACAGCCAAAAGGCAGAAACGATCCAATTATTTGTCAACAGACGAATGGATAAACACATGTGGTGTATCTATACAAGGGCATATTGCTAACTCTTAATAAGGAAGAAAATTCTGACCTATGCTACAATATAGGTATACTTTGAAGATATTGTGCTAAGTGAATAAACCAGGCACAAAGGGATAGATGGATAGATAGATAGATACATGGATTGATGAATAGATAGATGATAGACAGATGGATAGATAGATAGATACATGGATTGATGAATAGATAGAT
>NW_003852462.1:2962227-2972296 GCF_000181295.1 Otolemur garnettii
TAGATAGATACATGGATTGATGAATAGATAGATGATAGACAGATGGATAGATAGATAGATACATGGATTGATGAATAGATAGATGATAGACAGATAGATAGATAGATACATGGATTGATGGATAGATAGATGATAGACAGATGGATGGATCAATAGATACATGGATTGATGAATAGATAGACAGACAGATGGATGGATAGATAGATTGATACACAGATAGACACTGGATCTTATCATGAAACAGGCAGCATGCTCAAGCTGATGGTTGGAAAGACATTAATAACAGGATGCGAGTGCTGGAAAGTGTCGTCACTTAGACCTGGAGGGGCAAACGGAGGAAGTTTCTGACACCTGGAGAGAGCGGGGTGGAGAGGGTGCCCTGGCAGTAGCCATGGCCTTTGGTGGAGGGACACAGCAACCCAGCAGGAAGTGACAGATGCCACACTGTCAGTTCTGTCCTTTGTTCTGCCACCTGACCCCCTGCTCTTATCAGCAGAACCCACCAGGAAGCAGGAAGGCAGAAAAGCCCATATATTCAGCTCATCTGGGTCAGCCACCTGGGAAGGAAAACAGGGCAATCAAAAGTGGGGTGTGTATCTGGAGGAAGAACGGCAGAAATTCAGCACGACAGTATTCACGGTGCACCCCTTTTGTGCCAGCCACTGTGCAGGCACTTGACACAGAGCAGTGACCTGAAGATCCTGCCTTACGGAGCTGACCCTCTAGCTAATAGAGGGAAGTTGATTTCTATGATTTATTTAACTTTTGTCCCTCCATCTACCTTTGTTCTTCTTCAGGACCTGTTAATAAGATTGTATTAAGCATTTAGACACACACTCCTCATTTTTCTTCCTAATATTTTTATCTCTGGTTTTTTGTTCGAGTTTTGAAAAATTCCTTTCTTTGTCTCTCCTATGCTAGGAGTAGGCAAACTTCTTCTGCAAATGTCCAGATAATAAATGTTTTAGCCTTTGTGTGCCATATGGTTTGTCCCAACTTTTCAACTTTGGTGTGAAAATGCAAAAGCAGACATAGACGATATGAAAATGGATAGGGATGGCTGTGTTCAAATAAAGTTTTATTTATAACAACAGGAGGTGGGCCGGATTGGTCTGTGTGCTGTAGTTTTCCAATTCCTGTTCTAGGCCACTAACTTGGGTCTTTACGGTGACTTATTCCTAACCTTCAGTTCACCAACTCAATATTCCAATAAAAAAGAATTACAATTTGTTAATTTGACATTTTTCCAGAAGGTCTGCTGGTGGTGTAATTGGATTTCCATGATTGTTCTTCATGGCTTTGCTCAACTCACTCTCAAGCAGCCAGTTCCCGAGGGCGCATCTGCCTGGGGTGCTCTGTTTCTTCTTCATGCTGGGTGGATGTCCTTCTGAAGCACTGTTATTTTGGAAACTCATGGCTCTATTGAGCCTTGGGTGCAGGGAGACTTTGAAGGTAGAGTTCTGCTCCAGAGGGCAGCATGTGGCAAGGTGCCAGTTTCCTCTCTGGGATCCAGGCTCAGAGATAGGGCTGCTCCCCTCCCAGCCTTGTTAGGCTGTGAAGTTGGGGTTTCTAGGGCAGCAACCTTTCTACCCTCTTTTCACCTGCACCCCAGGCCTTTGGGGGTCCAGGAAACCAGCAGGCCTCCTGGGACAAAGAACCAAGCTAAAGCTTCTCCTCTACCAGAGAATCTGTAGAACTTCAGTGCTTACCCCATACTCTGTGCCCCAGGGTCTCCATCCCAGGCTTCCACCAGCCCAGGAGGGACCATATCCCACATGGACTGCCACATCCAGGAGCCGTGCCCCAGCTCATATCTATCCATCCATCTGTCTATCATCTATCTATTCATCAATCCATGTATCTATCTATCTATCTATCCATCTATCCCTTTGTGCCTGGTTTATTCACTTAGCACATGTACCACCATGTACCTTCCAGCCCAGAAGCTTCAGGTATAGCTCTACAGCTGGGCTTCCAGTTGGGTGGGTGAAAGGCAGGAGACCTTAGGCTCCCATCACTTACAACACTAAACTAGGTTTCAATCTGTTGAAACATCACAGGCTTTCAGACCAGGAGCAGCTGACACTTTTCAGAGTTGGCATGTTGCGTTACCAGCATGAGGACACCAGAAAACCATGTAAACACGGTGAGAGGGCTCATGCCCAGTGAGCCCCGTCCTGATGTCGAATGTAATTTCACCAAAGTGACCTGATGGGAAGCTTTGGTCAGCATGGTTTGGACCTCAGGGAGGAGACTCAGGACGTGTGGGTGCCACTCTCTTTCCAAGAAATGACCGTGTCTCAGGGCAGGACGCTGCCATCACGGATATCAGAGTTGAAGGGAGTCAGTGAGATGTCAGCCCAGTCCCCCCAGTCCCCTGACGCTGCTAACAAAGGCATCCTTGAAGCATCTTCAAGGGCCACGGTGGCCCGAGTAGCTCTTTGCTTCCTGCCTATTCAGAAACATTATGCGGTGGCTCTGCTGAAGTGACAGAAACTGTGGCAGCAGAATTATCACTGGTTTACATTATCTTTAGAGAATGACAGATGCCTGGGTTCTAGACGTGGGTGTTTATGCAGGAAGGCATTAAAAAATTAAATACGACTTCATGTTTGACGACAGGCCTGGTCCCCATTCAATATCAATATGCTGGCATTATTATTATTTTATGAAAACAATAATTCACAGTTTGCGGAAAGAGAATAACAGTATTGATCTCCTGAACGGTGCATTTTATTTCTCCATTAAATTTTTATGGAGCATGACAAGCTGTGTGCTGGGTCTGATCTTTTCTGCACATTAATGTACAAAGCTTTTGCAGATGTAGAAATTATGAGGGCCGTGTTAATAAAACCGGCTCAGATGGTCTGGGAACAAAAAGTAAACAGTTCCTGGCTGGCGTTTTTGCTCTGAGCTTATTAGTGTTTGAGGTTTGTGAACTGACCCACAAAGGAGACAGAAACCTCTCCTTAGTGAGCAGAGAGAAGGAAATATGTTAGCAGCAACCAGAGACCCTTCGGGGCCCTTGAAGAGCATCACAAAGGCAGTTTAGAAGTGGCAGAGCGAGAGCTGTGGAGGATGGTAGGTGCTCCAGTCAAACACCAGCACATCTCCCTGCTCTGTGACATCATCTGTCTCAATGCCAGCAGGCTCTAAGCAGCACTTGGACTAACTGCGTTCTTAGCAAAACCTCTCTGAACATCTTAAAACCAGCTCAACACGCTTCTCTCATCTCACCCGTTTTCACTTAGAAGTTGATATTCTGATCCATTCCCTATCTGAGGGTGGAACTATTTGAAAGATCTTTTTTTGGGGGGGGGGGCTGGGTTTGAACACATCACCTCCAGCATATGGGGCTGGCGCTCTACCCTTTTGAGCCACAGGCGCCGCCCTGAAAGATCTTTCTTAAGTGTCCCATTCTAGATTGTAACTGCTGCCCGTATGTTTTAATCTCTCAAGAAACACACATACACATACACACACACAAAGAGCTACAATGATGCCCTAAGTCTTGGTCGGACTGTGACAAATAAAGATACCTCCAAACAGGGACATTTCTGAGTCGGACCCGGAGTGGAGCCACGGGCCTAACACGCTACTTACACTCAGTCTGCCACCAATCTTTGTGGTCTCGGGGCAGTTCTATCTCCTCTGACACCAACGGGGTGAATTCAATTCAAATCTGACACTAACCACTGGTAGCTGGTACAGAGCCCACAGGAAAAGAGCGAGTCCCACAAGACTGCCCCACTTCAGATGCCAGTCCCAAGTGTCCAGTCCCCAGGTCACCTGCACTAACCGGCCGGATGGCTACAGATTCAGGGTCACCGTGAATCCCTTCAGGTCTGTAAATCTTCAGGATGACTCACAGAATTCAGGAAAGTGCTATCCTTACAGTCATAGTTTTTTATAAATGTTGCAACTCAGGAACAGCGGGCATGATGTGGGCTTCCCAGGCCCCTCTGGGTGTGCCACCTCTCAACACCTCTCCGTGTTCACCAGGCTGGAAGCTCTCCAAACCCCGTCATCTAGGCGTTCTTATGGAGGCTTCATTATATAGACATGATTAATCAAATCACTGGCCATTGGTCATTGAACTCAATTTCTGACCGCTCTGCCACCCGCAGAGGTCGGGGTTGGGAGGGGTGTTAAGTTCTAACCCTCTAATCACAAGGCCCCTTTCTCTGGTATCAACCGCAACCCAGAGCTCTCCAGGGATCCTCCACGTGTCACTGTGTAAGCATTGACTCTGGTGTGATCAAAAGGGGCTTGTTATGAATAGTAAGACATACTACTATCACTTGGAAAGGAAAATCCCAAGGGTTATAGGAGACCTGTGCCAGGAACAGGGGACAAAGACCAAACATTTTTTATTGTACTGTATTTTTCCAACATGGTAGGAGGAGGACCAGAGAAAGGTAGGTAGCTATTGGAGCAGTAAGCAACAGAATCTGATCCACCTTGTTACAGCCTTACAGAACCCACATGCACATCCTGCCTTAGTCTATAGCTCAGCAGAAGGAGAAAATGTGAGCTGTGTTTGACTCTTTATACCCTTAGCAGAACTAGCCAGAAACACACTTTCCTGAGCTCATGACTGAGCCTACTTCTGTCAAGGAATCCATCCACTTTCTAGCAATTTTCCCTCTCTCTTCCCTGATGAGCTGTGATTGAATTAACACGAACTGAAAACTGACTCTGTTTTCTTCACAGAGCCCAAGAATAACAACCTGACTTAGCTTTTCCTGAGTATTAAATTATGGCACTGGCTGGATTGGCCTCGCCCACCTGTAGACATGGGGATACTGGACAGCCTTGGGGAGTCTCCTAATTCAGTTCCCAGGCTGTAGCCCACAAACTGAGATGAAAAGCCTCTTACGAGATGGACAAAAAGAAAATCAGAGCAATGCAAATCAAAACCTCTTTGAGATATCATCTAAGTCCAGTAAGATTAGCCCACATCACAAAACCCCCAAACTCCAGATGTTGGCATGGATGCAGAGAGATGGGAACACTTCTACACTGCTGGTGGAAACGCAAGCTAATACGGCCTTCTTGGAATGAAGTTTGGAGAATACTCAAGGAACAAAAAGTAGACCTACCATTTGATCTTGCAATCCCCCTATTATTTACCCAGATGATCAAAAATTATCTTACAGCAAAGACATTTGCACTAGAATGTTTATTGCAGCCCAATTCATAATTGCCAAGTCATGGAAGCAGCCCACGTGCCCACAGGCCCATGAATGGACTAACAATTGTGGTATGTGTACTCCATGGAATACTATGTAGCCATAAAAAGATGGAGACTTCACATCTTTTATGTTTACCTGGATGGAGCTGGAGCATATTCTTCTTAGTAAAGTGTCTCAAGAATGGGGGAAAAAAGTATCCAACGTATTCAATACTACTGTGAAATCAGTATATAATACCTATACATTCATAGGAATGGTAAAACATAACCAAAGTCCAGAAAGAAGGAGGGAAGAGGAAAGAGAGGGGAAGAGAAAGAGGAGGAGGCCTGGAGGAGAGACGGTACTTGGGGGGACCTAACCTAATGTGCATAATGCATTGATACATTTCTCAACTATTAAGAAGAGAGCATGAATGTCTTACCACAACAGATAAGTAAGCGAGGAGATGGTTACGTTAATCAGTTAGATATAGGTATATCGAATCAGCCTAGTGTGCCTCATAAATGCATTAATGTACACAGTTATGATTTAATAAAGAATTAAAAAAAAAGAATGGAGAAAGTGATAAATCTCACAGCACCTTGACGTTCTACTCTCTGTGATACAGGAACTTGGTACAATGTGAGTCAGCCATGAGGAGGCCCCCCGGACTGGCAGACAGCTCCTGGCACCCTTTACAACCCCTGCCAGGGTTTCCCCCACTGTGAAGACCGTCCTGAGGTTCCCGGCAGAGGTCGGATGCCAACCTGCCCTCTGAATGTCTCTAACAGCACGTGTCCCTCTCATTCTCGGCAGCCCCCCCTCCACGGGTGTTATGCTCCCCCCTCAGGACGGGAAGCTCCTTGGGCACGGCCTGGGCATCACTTGTTGTCTCTGGCCATGGAACTCTGGTCACGCAGTTGTGGTTACAGAACTCCAGGAAGAGAGACCTTTGGACTCTGGAGTGGGATACATTTCATCTCTGTCTACTGTGACCCCCAGACACTGGCTTGGCCACTCCACACGCAATACAAACTGACACACGAAAATAGGTCAGGGACGTTAACATTCTGCTGGAAATTCACAAGTGTGTACGAAATACCAAAAATAATCAGTTTGGGGGAAAACATGGCTTTGAAAAACAAACCTAATCTAAAACTCAAAACAATGTCGATTCAGAAGAATGAATTTATTTTGGAAGCCGGCAATTTCAGATTTAATTGTGTTGATTTGTCATTTTTTTCCCCCATTCTCTGTTCCACGGTGCTTTGCTGGAAAAGACCCAGAGCTGCCTGGGCTTTGATGTATCGTGTGTGGCAGAAGACCCCCACGTTTCCAAATGCAGACCCCACAGCTAAGTCTTTCTTCAAGGGCAATTAAAAGAACTTGAATGCCCCATCTGAAATTTCATCCTCATACTTCAAAGAAATCGGTTTGATGAGTGATTGCAATGGAGTAAAGCTAATAATGAAAATAATTAATGCTTGAAAATACTTCACAGGCGCAGAAATGGCTTGCGTATGCCTCCCGTATATTTATAGAAAGCCCCCGCCAGAAAAGGAAAAGCCGGAAGGCTGAATCGTCCATCCCAACTCCCAGAAGTTTGCCCACTGCAGCACAATCACGAGATGCCCCCCAACACCTTTCTGCTTCACCCGCATTTGTAAACAGAGAGACATTTAACTAAATTCACATAATTGCTACAGAAAACATGGCCCAGACTTCTAAATACCACCAGCGCTCGGGAGAGAATAATGATTAAGAAAGAGGAAACCTTGGGTGATAGACATAAGAAGGAGACTCTTCGTCTACTCATCCCATCAACCTCGACAAGCTCTTTTAAAGGCAAAATTCCAGGTCATGGGTGCTGGCCCCATATGCTGGAGGTGATGGGTTCAAACCCAGCCCTGGCCAAAAACTGGAAAAAAAAAAAATCCCAGGTCATGTTGAGCAGAAAGATGTGAACTTGTTATGTCTGTTCTATTAACCTATGCAATGGGACCGAACGCTGTCGTGGAACTGGGACAGTAGGGCCCAGAAACACTTCCAGCTGGTTCGCTGGGAGTCTCGGGGTCAAGGTGAGATTGAATTTCCTCAACTGCCATAACAGATGTCAGACACCTGTGCCTTCTGGTCAAAACTTCTGGTTCCCTGAGTTCCCCTCATTTTGCTAACTTGCTCTCCACCTCCCAAGTCCTGGTCACTTACTCTGACTTATTCTAACCAACTTCTGGAGCTCATCCTTCACAGAGACCGGTCCTGTGGGTCCCTGTCTTCTATTATACGGGGTGTCCTGAAAGTCGCCATACACAGGGTAAATGGAAAATCATGGCTAAATGTACCTTTATAAAGTATTTATTACAACATTCTAGAAAGAGGTGGCCGACACGTAGAAAATATATTATAAATATTCTGTAAAATTTTGTCTAACAGAATTACATTTAACTACAATTTCCCACTTTCCCTAGGTATGGTGACTTTACAGGCAACTTTTGGGACACCCTGTAGACTTAAACTGTGTTGCTCAAAATTCATATATTAAAGCCCTACCCCCAGCGTGACTGTACTTGGAAGTAATTAAAGTTAGATGAGGCCACAAGGATGGGACCCTACCCTGGTAGGTCCTGTGTCCTCGTTAGAGAGAGGAAGAGCCATCAGAGATCCCTCCTAATATCCACATGTCAGAGAGCTCTCCTGATAGCCACATGTCAGAGAGCTCTCCTGATATCCACATGTCAGAGAGCTCTCCTAATATTCACACATAGAGGAAAGACCATGTGAAGACCCCAGGAGAAGGTGCCACCTGTGAGCCAGGAAGAGCTTCAGCAAAACCCTATCCTGAGGCACCGTGACCTTGGACTTCACCTCCAGAGCTGTGAGAACACTGACTATGGTTCACGCCGCCCAGCCTGTGAGGTCCGCATGGTAGCCCAGGCAGAATGAGACGCCTTCCCTACATTCTTCCACCTGTCACGGCTCTCTGTGTCCATGTCACCCCTTAGTCCTGCTGTCATTGTGCTAAATCACCCCACACTGCAAATCGCCACTCCTGCAGCCCCCTCCTCCTCCTCCCACCTCCTGTGTCCATATCTCCCTCCACATGGTCCCAGATCTCACTGGGACCTCTGGTCTACCTACCTCCCCCACCTCCCGACTCACCAGGCCCCTTTTGTTCTCACTTTTCTCCCTTCCTGAAGATTTCTTAGACTGTTACTTTATTAACGATTTTATCCATGCCCTCAATGGCCCCGTAGCTGGCCACAAGAAGCCCGTCTTTGGGCTCCTGTGTTGTCCTGATGTGACCTGTTGGTCTCTGAAAGTTTCACTGCCTTCACACACAAGATGTCGCAGGCTTCAGACCTGCAAACACCCCCTGTTGTAAGACTCCCTGTGTGCTTTTGGAGGAGGTGGTATTTAACAGCCATGATCCGGATGGCAGGACGTTCACTGCCATTGGGCTGTCACTGCTCCTGGGTTTTTCCAGTGAACAGAGTGGAAAATATGTGTTCTTGGAAAGAAAACAGAAGACGAGTTGATACGGATACTTCCTGTATTCAAATTGAATCCATAAATTTCTAACATGCTACGTCCGCCTCCCTCTCGTCCCCACACATCTCCCTGACGCCGCCCGAGAGGGCTGCTCATACTTCCTAAGTTCATTTATTCACACCCACACATCCACCCACCCCTGACTCACTCCCGTCCCTTTCTCTTTCCATTACTCAGGGAAATGGTTTTGTTATGGGAACCGTGTCCCTCATGCCAAGGGGCCTGTTTCAATTTTCATCTTGTCAAAGGAGAATTCGACACGGTAAACCCTGCCTTCTCTCTGAAATGCTCTTCCCTGGGCTGCTGCTAATCAGTATTTCCTCTTTCTGGAAAATTCTTCTATGTCTCCTGCTGTTGGTCACGAAACTGTGAAGGTCCTCGAGGTCTGAGTCCCCGCTCGCCTCTCTCCCACACTGCTTCCTCTGCCCAGGAGGTCACACAGTTGCCTACGATCTCTTAGTCCCCAAAGTTCTACCTGTTGCCCCAGATCTCTCATCACTCCATGCGCGCAGATCTAACTGTCCACCCCTGACCCTTCATAGATGCCGCAGAGACATTTCAAACTTACCAAGTTCAAAAGTAGCCTGGGTCTCTACCCCGCTCCCAACCACCCAGCAGCACTGGTCCCTTTTGGAGAGAGCGGCATTACCTTCCCTCCTGCTGCCCTCGGGGGCTAAGAGTCCTGGCTTCCGAGCAACCTATATATGCCTTTGGATGCCATCTGCATCATTTCATAGCTGTGCTTAATTCTCCCCACTTGTAAAATGTGGGTAACAATTGACCTTATCTGATAGGGTTCTTGTGGGGATTACAGGACAGGCCCCACGTAAAGTGCTCGGGAAAGTGTGACGTACGTGGCTCGCTCGTCCCTCCACCCCCCTTGGCTGCCACCTCTAGCTATCAGACCGCGTATTTCCTATGACTACAGACTGGGGCGGCTCACCGGTGTCTGTGTAGCACCCTTTCCGCCATCTCCTCCTTCTCCTTTTGATAACCTGCTCATTTCAAAGGCCTCTGGGATTAAGGGCTTCTTTGCAGAGGTGGAAAGTTGATCTAAATAGAACTTGGCGGAGCCCACCAAAGAAACCTGCAAACTGCCCAACCAGAGGGGGCTTCCAGTGTTTCTCTTGTGCCTCTGGGTTCACAGTTGCACGTTTGATAAGAACCAGTTGTCTTTTTATGCCACTAACTGGAATGATCTGAGAATAAAACCAACAGGTGGGAGGGCGAGAGGGATAAGAGAAAGGACAGAAAAGTGATAAAGGGAGAGAAAGAGAAGGAAGGAAGGAGAGAGAGAGAAGGAAGGAAGGAGAGAGAGAGAAGGAAGGAAGGAGAGAGAGAGAAGG
>NW_003852462.1:2972316-3021579 GCF_000181295.1 Otolemur garnettii
AGGAAGGAGAGAGAGAGAAGGAAGGAAGGAGAGAGAGAGAAGGAAGGAAGGAGAGAGAGAGAAGACGCCAAAAATAGCATCAAAATTCCTGGCCCCAGCTAGGCCTGGAGCAGGGCGTTTCCCCAGCGCCCTGGTTCCATAAGCCGAGGCGTTCTCATCCCTCCTGTTGAACCTACTTGGAAGCCCTTGTCTGACACTCGTGGCCAAGCTCCCTCACTAGCGCAAGAATTCTGTTCCAGAAAAGAATCAAGACATCTTGTAAAGATACATAAAATATAGCAACAGATCATAAATTTAAATTCAGAATAAAAAGAGAAAGAACAGTGAGAATGAGATTATAAAAGGATCTTGAATATAAAGCGGCGACTTGTAAACCGTCTCCGCACCCGGCAGAGGTCAGACGTGAAATTTGGTTCTGAGCTATTTTTCCTCCAGTTGACTCACCGGGAGTCACGCATTTCCCGGTTCACATGAGACTATAAGCAGATTGAAGGCTCAGACACAGATGCCAGTTTTTGTCCTTAGACCAAACAGGAAAACTGGGAGTCAGCTATTGTTTTTCCATGAATTCTCTCTCCCGCGTGAATGGGAATAAAACCTGGGTGCCCCTGGCCCTTCAGACAGAGACTATTTGCCAATATTTCCTTCTTCTTTAGCTACAGAAGCTATTAGCTGTTGATAGCTCCCCAGAGAGGCTCTCTGCCCACCACGGTCCACCTGCTGCAGCCGTCCGCCCGAGTGCCGGCCACTCCCTTCTCTCTGTCTGCAGCTTCCGTGCACCCTGGGAGCTCCCCGCCTGCATGCAGTTATGGCCTGGAATGAGGCAGCATCGACGCTCACTTGCCCCTCTCCGGGAACAACCTCCAAGACTGTGAGCTACGCTGCCCGTAGCTCAGTGTTTAGGGTGCTGACCATGTACACCAGGGCTGTGGGTTGGAACCTGGCCTGGGCCTGCTAAACAACAATGAAAACAGCCAGGCATTGTGGTGGGCACCTGTAGTCCCAGCTATTGGGAAACTGAGGCAAGAGAATCGATTAAGCACAAGAGTTTGAGGTTACTGTGAGTTGTGACACCACAGCACTCTACCCAGGGCAACATAGTGAGACTTTGTCACAGAAAAAAAAAGAGAGAGAGAGAAGATTGTGGGGTGGTGCCTGTGGCTCAAAGGAGTAGGGCACTGGCCCTATATGCCAGAGGTGGTGGGTTGAAACCCACCCTCAGCCAAAAACTGCAAAAAAAAGAAGAAGGAGAAGATTGTGTGCCTGCGTGGGGTAGGGGATTTGGTGACAGAGAGCCCAGCCTCCCCATTGGGGTGGTGATAATTTCTAGGAGTCCCCTGCATGACTAAACCTCATTTGCCAGAGGAAGAGCCCAGTGTTCAGGGCGTCTTCGTGTGGACTTTCTCTCCTCCCTCGTTCACGTCCCTCCTTTCTCCCTTCTGGGATCTCCTCCAGAATAAATGGCCGACGCTCCCGCCCTTGCTTGAGAGTTGGGAAACACAGTCTGAGATGGTCACTGTGCACTCCCATGGTATCTCCACCTGTGGTGCAGGTGTCTACACCGACTCTGACTCAGAACAGGGTTTGCTCTCCAACTCCAGGCTCTCTGTTGCTTCTTAAAAAGTTCCCTAGAGAGCGGCACCTGTGGCTCAAAGGAGTAGGGCTCCGGCCCCATATGCCAGAGGTGGGGGGTTTGAACCCAGCCCCGGCCAAAAAACCGCAAAAAAAAAAAGTTCCCTGGAAAATCCTAGTATCCTTACAATCCGCACAGAAAGTATGGATTGCTTTACATTGTCTAGCTTTTTTAACTTTCTATACTTTGTTGTTTTGACATCTTTAGTGAAATTGCTCTTTACAAAGTTAATAAAAGGCCGCAGGTGTGAACTGTGACCAGGATAAAATATGTAGAAAGCAGCCACGGTTCCCTCACTTGCTGTCCTGTCATTGCTCACTACTCAGGAGTCACATAGCTGATGGCCACAGAGATTCTTAGCCCACAGATCACATCAGCCTCGTGAAACCTGAGGCTAGTTTTTGAGATCACTTTCAGCCCCTGCATTCTGTTGGACTGGCTGACCTACCCAGACCAGTGACCACAAAATTGACTCAGCAGACTATTACTATTGGTTTTCCCCGCAAACCCAATCACAATTGCCCCAGCCCTCTACCTGCCAAACTATAGCAGAACCTCCATGGCTGACCACCTCCCACACTGACCACCTCTGTAAGTAGACCTGGTTTTCAGGGACTGGACATGCACCACATGTACCCCATGTCCAGCAAGCCTAGTCCCTTATGTTGACCTCCTCCATATACTGACCAGTTTGTTACAGTCCCTTGGGTGGTCAACTTACAGAGGTCCTACTGCACCTTTAAAAACCCTTCCTCCCAAATTCTCTGTGGGATGGATTTGCTACACCCCTCCTGTCCCCATGCGTGGTGGCGGACTATTCAACTCTTTCTGGGTGCAGCCTCTGATAGAGGGGTGAGCCACTAACTCCCTCCGTGCATTGGTGTCCTCCTGAGCACCAGACAGTGACCTTGCAGGATGTAACATTCAGGCCTCAGTGGCCCTGGAAGAAGACAGCCCTTCCCCAGACTAATTCTCAGAGAAAGCCAGTCTCGCACCTGTGAGCATGCTTCTCCAGACAAACCAACCTATCCACACCTCACAGCCCCAGCCACCTTCTCTGTGCAACTTGCACACACTAAGCCAGTATTTCTCCTGCCCTAAATCACTGCAGGGCCAGATCCTAGACAACCAGAGACCACCCTGACAAGCCCAGAACCTGCAAGCTATCCAGGACTCAGTCCTGCCAATCACGCCTACCCCTCCCTTGCTCATTCTTCCCTGTGGACTCCACGCTGCAGCCGCTGGGCCCTGCTCCTCTGCCAGCCTGCTCTGCCCGCTAGTGACCTTGGGGCTCCCAGGGGTACCATCTGTCGAGGGGGCTGCCAGGTGTCGCCACCCACTGTGGCACACCTACTCCCTGGGGAACTGTGAGTTGTAAATGCTTCTTTGAAAGGAAATTGTCTCCGCATCTGTCACCTCGCGGGCACCTGATTAAAACACATCCTGGTGCACTCAAAACATTCTCTTCTTTCTGATTCTCCTTCTCCCTAAAGCCCAGGGGACTGTCTGCAGCGCTGTCAGAAGATTTGAAAGGCCCAATGTAAGAAACGCACCTGTACGAAGCCGGTGCTCTCCACTGCTGGGCTACGTGGTCTTCATCTCCTGTTACCATAGGTGCAAATTCTAGCTTCACAGGACTGTGGGGGAGAATGGAATGAAAACGACTACCTTCAGGTGTAATCACTGACTTAATGGGCTATTGTATTGTTGGATGAATGAACGTTTAAATTTCCTGGTTCCTGGGGAAACTATCTTCCTCTTCAGTGCTGTTTTATGCCTCCGCTTTTGAATTCTCGTTTCACGCATTCATTTCAAAGCTCTGAGATAAGTACCCCGCCAATTATTCAGTTCCATTGACAATTTACAAGGTAATAATTCCTTGTTGCATTCGGCTGAAAAACAACTACAAAGAAAACAAAAGTGACCAGTAGGAGAAATGGGGGAAGGATTTATGGCAAAGCCCACCTTGTAAGGCACACCCCACTGCCTCTGTCTGGGTCTTTTCTTTTTGTGGTGGTAATCTTACATAAGTGGTTATTACCACATGAAACACACTGAGATTATTTCAATTAATTATTTTTGCTACATCGTTTCAAAGGATTATTCCACTATTTGCTGGCAATTAGACAGACTTTCACATTAGGTACGTCGCTTGAGGGGATGTTGAGTGGGGCTATGGATAAAGGAATTGAAATTAAACTTTCATTGCAAGAAGTCTGTCCTTTGGAAGTCGAGGGTATCTGGGTCTCTCGGAGGTGATGACTTAAAAGGGCAAGAAAAGACGAATAGTCTTTGCGTGACCTGAGGCTTCTACAGCTTCAGACTCTTTTCTCATTGCTTAGAATGAAGGGACATCTTCCTCTTTGCAAAGATATACCTTCCCAAGGAGAACCAGAAGAGGTTAGTAATAGGTGTTCGTTACCAGCAAAGACTTCAAGAATGCTCCCTGGGTCACGGGGAGACTGTGGTTCTGTAGAAGGTGTAACGTTATGACTCCGACAAGGGGGTAGTATTTAAGTAGCTGTCAGGTGGCCACGGATGAGCATGGACCAGTCGGGACACACCTGAGCTTAATACTGGAGCAGGTGTCGTGTGCTGGAGAGGCCTGCTGAGGACTATTTCATCATTCAGTTCAGACAGTGCTGTGACTGCGAGTAGGAATTCCTCTCACCATGGATTATCGGGAGGTGAATTATATATTTCTAAGCAGTAGAGCATCGGCTAATTCCTAACTTAATTCCATTGTGCTCTGAGAATCTCATCTGGATAATTTTGATCCTATAAAATTTGTTGAGGCTTTGTTTATGGCTGGCATATGGCCAATCTTAGTAAATGATCCTATACCCATGAGAAAGAAATGGGCACTCTATTGTTGGGGGGGGGCAACGTTTCCCGTTTGTCAATTCGGTCTTTCATCAGTTGCCTAGTCCGGATCCATGCCCTCCCCGATCTCTTCTCACGCTATTAGTTATTACTTGCTCAGACATTCACACTGGTTGTGCATGGCTCTGCTTTATTTTCCTCCTGCCAGCTGTTGGCATATTTGGTGCCACGTTTAGGGGGCTACCTACACATTCACCTGCCTGACCGATCAATTATTTAACATTACAGAAAGTCTTTACGTCTAGCAAAGCTCATTGCCTGGGCATGTACTTTGCAAAATGTTGGCAGAGCTAAGCAGCTATCTTTCGGTTAACACTGGCAATGGCATGGCCCCTCTCACTAGCATCACGTGGTTCCTTGTCCAACGTGACCGTCTTACTCTCTGCATACTGGAGGCACCAAGTCCATTTATATATTAATGTTATGTCACGGCTGGCCTGGCTGGTTTCTGGCCGCATGCTCATCATTGACTTTAACTTAATTCGGTTGGTTCCTGTTTCCTCTTTCTCATTTCTTATCTTTTTTTGGAATTGACCTCATATTTTATTAGTTCTTCCCTTATTTCTCCTAAGACTTTTAAAATTAATAGATAGTGCAACCAGGTGTGATGGCTCACACCTGACATCCTAGCACTCTGGGAGGCCACGGCAGGTGGATTACTTGAAGTCAGACATTCAAGACCAGCCTGAGCAAGAGCGAGAGCCCATTTCTGAAAAATGGCTGGTGTGGTGGTGGGTCCTGCAGTCCCAGCTACTCAGGAGGCTGAGACAAGAGGATCACTTGAGCCCAGGAGTTGGAGGTTGTTGTGAGCTATGACACTACAGCACCCTATTGAGGGTAACAAAGTGAGACTCTGTCTCAGAAAATAAAATTAAATTAAAAGATAATGAATGATAGCATCAATTAAGACTCTTGTAATACCACTTACAGGGGACCATCTAATCTTACAATATTAAAGAAGAAGAAAAGTTGAAAAGTCAAATATCAAAAATGCCATCTGAAAAAATGCAAAAGAGAAAATTAACTCAAACTCAAAACAGCGGAAGAAAGAGGGTGATAAACATAATACCTGACAGAAATAAACTATGGGAAAGCATAAATAAAAATTAGTGCATCAAAATGTGGTTAAAGAGAAGTCCGAGAAGATGACAGAATAGGAAACTCTATCATCCATTGCTCAAAAAAGGAAATAAAAAACCTGGCGAAACTGATCAGAATCAACTGTTTAGAATCCCAGAAACTGACTAAAGGTGTATTGTAATCAGGGCAAAGCTTAATAAAGAAGAACCACCCAAATCTCAGTAAGAATAGCAAGTTTCCTGGTGTTTGACTGTTCCCAGGTCACGTCTTCTGCTCCTCAGTTTCCTAATAACCCCGAAGGGGGCATTTTGCTGTCGGTACCAGGACCAGAGCCCACAGAACAAATCCAGTTTACAAAGAGCTATGGGTGGCTGTTTGCCTCTTCTACAGGGGACTATCTAATCTTCTAGCTCCCTGCAAGGCTGGCTCAAAGGTGTTGCCTTTATCCCAGCTGACTTGGAACTCTCCCAGTGCTGAAGTGGCTAACCGCAGGCCATCTGCTGCAAATGTTTAAAGGAAATGCATCAGTTGCTGCTGTCTGAATAATGGATAATAGTTGGGGTGAAAAATAAACCAACCAAAAGTAATGGAGGAACGGATGAAGCATGAGAGGCTTTGATCTATGTAGAGCCATTAGAAAACTACAACATATCCTGAAAACCTAGACCGTCATCCACATGCTCAGAAGAGCCCTGAGAAGGCCCCAAGCTGTGCCCTGGGCTGGACCTGCAGGCTCTGGACATGCCAGTAAAGAACACCAAGGCCGGGCTGTCAGTGACCCAGCTCATGGCTGAGCTGTGTCATGACCATTTACAAAGACTCAATTTTTTTTTTCTTTTTCTGGCTTCCACACGTGTATGAAATCTCTGTTCAATCAGTAGCTGGTCGCTAGTCAAATGGAAAACAAACTACATTGAAGACAAAGAATAGAGACTTTTAAAAATTGGCTCAGAAAAGTCACTAAACAAACAACAAGCAGACACACAGTCCTTGGGAAGGAAGGAAATCTGATTCCCAGAGTTGACAAATTGTAATATTTAAAATGACCAGTTTTTAACAACAACAAAAGATCATAAGGCATAAAAAAAAAAGAAGGATGGGGGGAAGCAATTAATGAAAACTGTCTCCAAGAAAGTCTAGAAAATGAGACTTACTAGAAAAAGACTTAAATTGTTTAAAATATGTTGAGAGGGCCAAAGGACAGTATCGACAAAGAACTAAAGGAAAACATGATAGCTTTGTCTCAGCAAAGAAAGCACATCAATAAAGGGATATAAATTATAGAAAATAGCCAAAGAGAAATTCCAGAGTTAAAAATTATAATTGAAATTAAAAATTTGCTAGAGGGCCTCAACAGCAAGTTTCAGCAAACAGAAGAAAAACTCCATGAACTTGACAATGGGGCAATTAAAACTATGCAGCCCAAGGAACAAAAAGAGAAAAAAAAAAAAAACACAAAGAAAACCCAGGGGCAGCACCTGTGGCTCAATGGGGTAGGGCGCTGGCCCCATATGCCGGAGGTGGCAGGTTCAAACCCAGCCCCTGCCAAAAACTGCCAAAAAAGAAAACCCAACAGAGCCTCAGGAAAATGTGAGACCCCATCAAATGTACTACAGATATAAAATGGGAGTTTCAGAAGGGCAAAGGAGACCAAAGAGATGGAAAGAAGAGTTAAAGAAATAATGGCAATAATTGGGTTATGAGGGAGGGGAAGGGAGGGTGGGTGGAGGGAGGGTAATTGGTGGGATCACATCTATGGTTCACCTTACAAGGGTACATGTGAATCTTTGTAAATGAAGAATATAAATGTCTTAACACAATAACTAAGAAAATGACATGAAGGCTATGTTAACCAGCTTGATGAGAATATTTCAAATTGTATATAAAAATAGCACACTGTACCCCATGACAGCATCAATGTACAGCTATGATCTAATAAAAAAAAAATCTTGGTGACAGTTTTAATTAAAATAAAATGTTTAAGCCATAAAAAAAAAAAAAAGAAACAATGGCAAGAACCTGTGAAATTTGACTTAAAAAAATTGATCTTCACACCTAAGAAGCTCAACAAATTGCAAATAAGATACACAGAGAGATTCGCACTGAGATACATTATGTTTAAGCCGTGCAAAGGCAAAGAGAAGGTCCAGAGATCAGCGAGAGAGAAACGCCACACTGTGTGCAAGTTATCCTGAACAAGATCGACAGCTGGTTTCTCATCAGAAGTGCTGGCCACAAGGCATTAGGAGGATATATGAAAAATACAGAAAGAAAAACAGTTCGACCAATAATTCTACATATAGCAAAAATAGCACTTAAAAATGAAGGCAGGGCAGTTCCTGTGGCTCAAAGGAGTAGGGCGCTGGCCCCATATACCAGAGGTGGCAGGTTCAAACCTGGCCCTGCCCCCCCCCCAAAAAAAAACTGCAAGAAAAAAACAATGAAGGCAAAATTAAGATATTCCCAGGTACAAAAGACTGACAGTGTTTTGCTAATAGTCCCCCTATACAGGAAACACTCACAAAGAAAATATTCTACTCTGAAAGCACGTGACTTCAGACAGTAATTCTACTAGAAAAAAATGTAACGGTAAAAGTAATTGTGTATTTACCAGGAAAAAAAGTATAAATTAGTATTCCATCTCTTTTCTTTTATTTCTTTCTTCTTCTTTTTATTTTTTTAGAGACAGAGTCTCACTTTGTCACCCTCAGTAGAGTGCTGTGGCATCATAGCTCATAGCAACCTCCAGCTCTTGGGCTTAGGTGATTCTCTTGCCTCAGCCTCCCGAGTAGCTGGGACCACAGGTGCCTGTCACAACACCCGGCTATTTTTTGTTGCGGTTTGGCCGGGGCCAGGTTTGAACCCACCAGCCTCAGTATTTGGGGCTGGTGCCCCACTCACTGAGCCACAGGCACTGCCCCTCTTTTCTTTCCTTAACTGATTTAAAAGCAACTGTATAAAACAATCTGTGTATAATCGTATTGTTGGACCTATAAAATATAGAAATGTGATAAATTTGACAACAACTGCATGGAGGGGTGGGAACACATGTCTATTGGAGTAAGAAAATAACATGAAATGATAAATTTAAGCCATAGGGAAAATGAGGAGAATCAGAAATGATAAATGAGAAAGCCACTGTAACAAACTCAATAAATGTATGCTTGTTATTCTTTTCTCGGATTCCTTAGTAGGCATAAAATTATATAAAGAAATAATTATAACAATGTATTGCTGGGTTTGCAACCTAGGCAGTTTTAATAATTACACAGAAGGATAAAGAGACATTAGAGTTATATGAAAGTAAAATTTTCATATCTCGGTGGAATTAAGTTACTATAAATTTTCAGCTGATTCTGATAAGTCAAAATGTATATGGTAATCCCCAGAAAAATCACAACACCAAAGAACTCAAAAAGCACAGTGAAAACATTCTTAGGAAAGTAAAATGTTACAACAGAAAATATCACTGAAGGGCAAAAACTATGAAACAGAGTAAAAAAGACACATGAAAGAGAAAAGTGAAATGACAGACGTGCATTCAAGAACATGAATGACAGCGTCACAGCGACTGCAGTGACGATGTAATCAGGAGAAAGAGGTTCTCAAAATGTGCACCGTGGAATACTCTGCAGCCACTAAAAAGGTGGAGACCTTACGTCTTTTGCATTAACCTGGATGGACAGGGAACACATTATTCTTAGTAAAGCATCACAAGAATGGAGAATCAAGAAGCCTACGTACTCAATTCTGAATGAGGACAATTAATGACCTAGTACACAGTGAGAGGCAGGGGATGGGGAGAGCAGAGAGAGGGAAGGAGGGAGGGGGTGGGGGTCACAGTGGGGGTCACAGTATAACTTTTGAGGGTGGGACACAATTATCAGAGGGTCTTTATCTGACAAATGCAATCAAAATAACTCAGTTATTTGTACCCTCAATGACTCCCCAACAATAAAAACATGATTACTATTTGTTCAATCTACTAGACAACATTGTTTTATGTGCATATGTCATTATATAAATATGTTTATTTGGCTAAATGATATTCAATAGGAAGGAGCTTTATTTTTCCAGCTTGATTTCAAAATACTTTAATTCCATGTACTTTAAGTCATTTATACTTTAAGACATTTAAACTTTCTTCAAACAAAATGTTTCATTTATAGTTTCAGACATTTAAACTTTCTTTCACACAAAATGTTTACTCACACAGTAAGTCCTGATATTTTTCATATCTATAATTCCACAAGATCTCTATTTTTGAGATTAATAGACCTAATGCTTTTGTCTCTGTATCTAATTTACCAATGTAGCCATCATATACTTTGCAATATCCTAGACAATTCTGCATTTCTGTTTTGCTACGACTAATTTGTCTTAGTAATTTAAAAAATACTCGGCAAACTTATGCCTCCTATTATAACCACTTTTATTTCTCAATATTTTCTTCTACGTTACCAAAAAAAGAGAACATTTGAGAATGTTAAGATTTGGATATAAAATGCTTTTGTATGCACCCATTAAAAAAAGAAAGAAAGAAAATAAAAACGCAACTGTATGTTATCCAAATAAGACACAAATCAGAGATACAAACACATTAGAATCAGAGATACAAACAAGTTAAAAGGGAAAGGATGGAGAATGACAAAAACTCAAGCAGCATTAGTAAGACAGCTGGAGCGGCTACACTAACATCAGGCAAAATAAAAATGTGATTAGATTCAAAGGGGAACATTTTATAATGCTCAGAGTATGACTCCACCAGAAAGGTATAACAGTTATAAACGTATATGCAGTTACAACTCAGCCCCCAAACCCACGATGTAAAAGCACTGACAGAACTGATAAAAGTAATAAAAAATTGAACAAAAATAGTTGGAGACTTCAATACTCAGGTTTCTGTAATGAATCCAACAACTAGAGGACGAGCAACAAATAAATGGAACTATACTATGCAGAACCTTGAGCTGTACTATGTAACCACCAAGCTATACTATGTAACCAGCCTCAAGCTGTACTATGTAACCACCAAGCTGTACTATGTAACCACTGAGTTGTACTATGTAACCAGCCTCGAGCTGTACTATGTAACCAGCCTCGAGCTGTACTATGTAACCACCAAGCTGTACTATGTAACCACCGAGTTGTACTATGTAACCACTGAGTTGTACTATGTAACCAGCCTCGAGCTGTACTATGTAACCACCGAGCTGTACTATGTAACCAGCCTCGAGCTATACTATGTAACCAGCCTCGAGCTGTACTATGTAACCACCAAGTTGTACTATGTAACCACCGAGCTGTACTATATAACCAGCCTCGAGCTGTACTATGTAACCACCGAGCTATACTATGTAACCACCGAGCTGTACTATGTAACCACCGAATTGTATTATGTAATCAGCCTCGAGCTGTACTATGTAACCACTGGACCTCACAACATTACAGATCACTCCACCCCACAGCGGGATACACGTTCTTCTCAAGAGCACCTGAAACGTTCTGCAAGAGACCATATGCTTTGTCATAAAACTAGCATCAGTGCATTTAAATACAGTACGACGTCACTAAGAATTAATAACAGAAAGAAAATTGGGAATTCATAAATATGTGAGAATCAAAGGATATGGGAAAGAAAGGAAGATGGCTTTTAGCTTTTGAAACATTGGTTAACGTAGTACATCCCATCAGTAGACTAAAGGACATAGCCATGTGCTCTCAATGGACACAGAAAATTATTGGACAAAATTCAACACCCCTTCATAATTAAAAGACATACAAATAAAGAAAAACCCTTAACAAACTAGGAATAGAAAAAAATCCTTCATATGTTACAAAGAATGCAGGTGCAGTGGCTTATCCCTGCAAACTTAGCACTCTGGGAGGCTGAGGCAGGTAGATTGCTTGAGCTCAAGACCAGCCTAAGTGCAAGTGAGACCCCGTGTCTGCTAAGAATAGAAAAACTAGCCAGGTGTCATGATAGGCACCTGTAGTCCCAGCTATTTGGGAAGCTGAGGCGAGAGGATTGGTTGAGCCCAAGAATTTGAGGTTGCTGTGAGCTGTGATGTCACCATGGCACTCTACCAAAGGAGACAGAATGAGACTCTGTCTCAAAATAAATAAATAGAATCCACAGAACATAATCTGTATTAACAACATTCTTAATGACGAAAGACCAAATTTTTTCCTTAAGATCAGGAACACCCACCCTTGATATTTCTATTCACATGGTACTGGGGTTTCTATCCAGGGAAATTAAGCAAGAAAAATAAATAAAAGGTATCTAGACTATAAAGGAAGAAATAAAATCATCTCTATTTGCAAATAACATGATCTTTGTATATGAAAATTCCTAAAGCATGTGCTGAAAATCTATTAGAGCTCAAATATTCAGAAATGCTACATGATATAAGTAAATCAGTATTTAGAAATCAATTGTATTTTATACAATAGCAACCGAAATATTAAAAATTAAGTAAACGGTAACATTTACAATAGCAGCCAAAAGAATACAATGCTTTGGAATTTATGAAATGAAATAAGTTACATTCTTAAAACTTCAAAACATCGTCGAAAGATATTTTAAAAGGTCTACGTAAATAGAGAGACGTCCCTTTTCCATGAAATTGAAAGGCTTATTTTTGTGAAGATGGCTAGTTCTCAAAATTGATCTACAGATTCAACGCAAGCCTTACTAAAATGATATAACCACAATAGATGTGTTACCTGGTGTGCCTGGCAAGTCGCGATGAGAAGACGCTGGGTTGCAGCAGAGAAGGAAGTCCTAAGGCCACGGAATAAGGAGATGGAAGGAGATCTCAAACCTGGCTCCTGGCGGCGTCTGGGGTGAGCCTGAAACATGAAGATTGTTGATCAGTCAAAGAGTGCAGAGTGACGTGATGGGACACAGAAACAAACAGACTGCATTTTCACGCAACTTTGGTTCTTCTGCCAGAGGTCTTCAAACTAGTTGACATCAGCTGTTCTCCTGGAATTCACTATCTGAAAAACACTGTGAGCAATTCTTAAACTGAACCCTTATGATACGAAAGTCAGAAATTCTATCTGTAGGAACAGCGTGGTTGCAGTGGTTGGTATCGGGTGTTGTGTGACTTTTGGATACGAGGAAGCAGGCCTGATTAATGCTTAATTGTAACTATATTTCTGTCCAGAATTCTTATTAACCCTGTGGGGATGGACAGAAATTGGCAAGTTAATCCTACAATTCTTGTGGACATTTAAGGGACTCAGGATAGCCAGAACATCTTCAAAAAGTAGAGCCCCGTTGGAAGGCTCACACTTCCAGATTTCAGAACTTACAACAAAGCTACAACAATCAAGACAGTGTGGTGTTGACATAACACAGACATACAGATCAATGGAGCAGAACTAAGAGTCCAAAGACAAACCTTCAGACTTTCAGCTTATCGATTTTTTAACAGGGATGCCACGATAAATCAATGCAGGGAAGAATAGACTTTTTAAAATGTCATGCTGAAACAACTGGATATACTTTACACGTTATATAAAAGTTGACTGGAAACAGATCAAAGGCCCAAATCTAAGAGCTAAAACTGTAAAACTCTTAGAAGACAATGCCAGGGTAAAGCCCCATGAGTGTGGATCAGGCAGTGGTTTTTCTTGGATATTTTAGCAAAAGCAACAAAAGAAGCAAAATAAAAAGTATGTTTTGTCCAAGTTAAAAGCTCTTCAAAGAACACCAACCATCAACCTTAAAAATAAAAAAGCCATAGAATGTGAGAAAAACTTACAAATCCACTATGTGATATGGGACGGAGAATGTGGACTTGACCTGAGCTAGACAAGACTCAAAGACAACCCCTTGTTTACCTGCATATAACAAGGCCAGACACAGCCCCCGGAGATTCCCCTCTTTGCCCCCTGAATGTCCCCTCCATGGTCATGACGTCAGCTGACCAACCTGGGCTTTAGTTAGCAAGTTAGTGAAGAACGTTCACTAACTTGACTGGACTAAATTTTAACTAGGTTTCTCTCCTCCCTAGATGCCCCTAAATCTTGACTCACCCCTGAGTTTAAGATGGACTGAAACACAGATCATTCCTCCTGAGTGTTACCTGCCCACAGAGAAACACATTTCCAGCTCAAGCAGCCCATCACACAACGGCTCACCCCACTCCCCACACCTGTTTCTTCTTTGTCATAAAAAAAAAAGTCCCTTTCTGCCTGAGAAGCTTTGATGTCTCTGCTTAGAAGTTGGAGTTAGATCTGTCCTCCCTCTATTGCAAGACTAACAACATCATTTCTTACTGAAGTCTAGATCGGTAGTTTCTGTCTGCCAGATACCGATATCTGGAATATACAAAGGATTCATACGACTCAATAATTAAGTTAAATAACCCAATGTTTAAGATAGGCAAAAAGCATTTCTCCAAAGAAAATATACAAATGGCCAAAAAACACATGAAATAATGTTTGACATTGGTAGTCATCAAGAAAATACAAAGTGACAGAATTTCACATGGCCTGGGGTGGCTAGAGTCAGAGGCAGAGGGTTAAGTGTTGGTGAGGATATGGAGAAACCCACATCCCCACATGAGGCCAGTGGGCACATGAAATGGTCTGTTCCCTTCACAAAGAGTCTGGTAATTCCTGAAAAACTTAAACATAGAATTACAATATGGTCCAGGACTTCCGCTCCTATGTATAAACTCACAAGAAATGAAAATAGATGTGGACAAGAAAATACAAAGGTTTATGGGAACCTTATTCCTAATAAGGAATTTCCACTGAAAGGTGGAGACAAGCCAGGTGTTCATCGGCTGATGAATGAATACATTAAATACAGTCTATCCATCCAATGAAACATTATTCAGCAATTAAAAAACGAATAACTGATGTATGCAACAAGGTATCGATCTTGAAAACACTACATGAGGGTCAGTGAAAGAAGCTAGTTACAAAAGACCAGGTGTGTAGAATCCCATTGATATGAAATGTCTAGGAGAGGTAATTCCACAAAGACAGACAGATCAGTGGCTTCCCAGGGCTGAGGGGAGGGCACAGAGAGCATGAAGGGAGATGTGGATGATGACCGGCTGCAGTGGGGACAGCGTTCACTCCTGTGCTGATAAAAAACACTGTAAAATTGATTACGGTAATAGGTGCCCCGCTCTGCCAATGTGCTCAAACACCTCAATGGTGTACTCTAAGGGGACGGACTGTGCGCAAGTTCTATCTTTACAAAGTTGCCATAAAAATAATAAAGAAAAGAAAAAGGGAAAAAGCAAAACAATAGAAAATGATGTATCGTACAGGCAGTGATCAAAATAAAGCTGGAGTGATCAGGTTAATATCGGACAAAGTGGCCTCGAGAGAGGAAGTGCCAGGAATAAATACAGGCAGAACGTTATGATGTAAGGGGCAGGGTACCAGGAAAACACAGCAATCTTAAATATGTCTGTGCCTGGTGAAAATGCTTCAAAACCCTGAAGCCAAAACCGAGAGAACTGAAAGAAGAATTAAATAAATCTATAATTACATTCCGAGGCTTTAACATTCTCTCCTAGAACATTAAGCGAAGTGTGAATTTTTGTCTCTTTTTTACATCGGGGGGGACTTTTCCCTCCTTCTCCACCAAGTTGGATGTTTACAGGAGACGGTAGTTATTAGATACAGAAGTTCCATTCTGTTCCTCGTTGGCACAGAGCTTTTAAAATAAACGAGTACTAAATTTGTTAAAAGCCTTTCCTGCTTCTATTGAAATAAGGATAAAAATCTTCCACTGTTTCTGTAAATGCAGTAAATTTTAGTGACTGATTCTTTAAATGTTGCATTCATGGAAGGGAACCCCACGGGTGGCGATATATTATCCTTTATTATATATTTATAAAGCCAATCTGGTATTATTTGGTTTAGGGGTTTTTTTCCTTGTGTTCAGGAGGGATAAGCCTGTATTTTACTTTTTTATAATGTTCTTTTCAGGTCTGCCATCAGAGTTATGTTGGCCTCATAAAAAGAATAAAGAAGTGGTCTCTCTTTCTCTATTGTTCTGAAGAGTTTGCATAGGATTAGCGTTTTTTTTTTCCCCTTAAACATTTGGAAGCATTTGCCAGTGAGGTCAATTTTGGCTGGGATATTCTCTGAGGGAGGATATTGAATAATTAATTCTATTTCCTTCATTAACATAGGAGTGGAGTAAAGAAACCAGGGTCTTTTCAGTAGATAAAACTAAGTCGGCACCCTGTGACATGAAATAGGTTTTAATCCCTACCTCACAGCATGCTCAAGAATCAATTCAAGGCTCAGCGCCTGTGGCTCAAGTAGCTAAGGCGCCAGCCCATACACCTAAGGTGGCAGGTTCGAATCCAGCCCGGACCCGCCAAACAACAATGAAGGCTGCAACCAAAAAATAGCCGGGCGTTGTGGTGGGCGCCTGTAGTCCCAGCTACTTGGGAGGCTGAGGCAGGAGACTCACTTGAGCCCAGGAGTTGGAGGTTGCTGTGAGCTGTGATGCTACGGCACTCTACCCAGGGGGACAGCTTGAGGCTCTGTCTCAAAAAAAAAAAAAAAAAAAAAAAGAATCAATTCCAGATGTGTCAAAGATCTAAATGTACCAAACTAACAAAGCTTTTGCAAGAAAGCATAAGATAATATCTTTGTGAACTTGAAACATTCAAACATCTCTTAGCTAGGATAAAGAAAAAATTAAACATATAGGGAAAATGAGATAAATTATATACTATTAGGAATAAAAACATTTTTTCCATCAAAAGATACATTAAAAGGAAGTGAAGTACAGAATGGGAGAAAATATCTGAAATGCATTTATATTTTGAAAGACTCACATCTGGAATATGGAACTAACTGTTGAAAAAACCAATTAGATAAAACAGACGATGAAATAGAGAAACATGTTAGAACACAGGCACTTCTAGGAAAGAACATATACAAGGCTGACAAATCCGGAGGTGCCCAGACTCATTTGTGAAGGGAAGAATGAAAACTCAAACCACTAGCACATGACTATACTCACCAGAATGTCTAAAATAAGAAAGACAAAATATTAACAAGTATCGCGTGAGGATGGGACACGACCAAATCTTTCACAGAGTAATCAGACTAGACTTTAAGAAAAAAAATGAAAATGAAAATGTTATTCCATTTTCGCCCACCCAGTTCTCAAACATTAAATTTGAATAGCCGCTTCGTCAGGATCTACAATCACCGAATACGAGACGATTCTCCTTATGCGTGGATTCCTTATTTGCAAAGTCACACTCAGAGCCCCTTACCTTTTATTTTGGGCACACCCCCGGCTGAGGTCAGACAAGGTGGCTTTCTGCCTTGTTTCAGCTTTCGCTCTGTAAATAAGTGTCATTTCAAGGCGTATGTGGATTTTTGGCGTCCTTTGTTAATGATTTTGATGTTTAAGCTCCCAAGCATGGTGCTAAAGTGCTTTCTGGTGTTCCCAGGCCCCAGAGGGCCGTGACACGCTTTACAGAAGAAATATGTGTGTTAGACAAGTTTCCTTCGGGCGTGAGTTGTAGCGGTGTTGGCAGTGAGTTTAATGCGAATGAATTAACCATATATAATAAGTAAGGTGTCTTGAAACAGAAACGCTCATAAAACAAGGTTACGTATTGATCTTTTGATGTAAATGTCTTGACGAGGCTCACAGAGACCTAACTCTGTATCTCCAGAGGGTGAACACTCAGCATTTGCTGATTCTGTGCTGGGCGTGACCATGAGAGGTGATGATGTGAATGATGGCAATCGACTCTATGTACCCCGTTTCCCGACAACTCCACTTCTAGTCATATACTCAAAATAGACACTCACTTGCATCCCCCCCAAGACACCAACAAGAATCTTTATGGTAGCATTATTTACATTAGCTTTAAACTTAAAACTTCCTCAGAATACGGCAATAATTTTGGTGTATTCCCAATGACAGCCCCAGATAAGTAACTGGGGCCAAGATCCCCATCGATGGCGATTTGTTAAGCCTAAGTTTGAGGATGTGCCCAGAGGAAGCACAAACCACAGAAGCACCTGTGACCCGTGCTCTCTGCAGAGGGATTTGGGCCCTCAGTATTTAAGGTTATAGGGCAAACATAAAGAAAACAGAGGAGGGTGGGCAGTGTGCAAACGCTCACAATCTTGGGAGACTTGTCTTAGCCCCAGGATATCTACATTTGAAGGGAAAGGGGGAGGAAAGGAAGGGGGAATTATATAGATGTTTCTGGGTAGGTGGAAGGATTTTGATCTGATCTTGTCTCTGTTCTGCACCCAGGAAGATAAACACGTAAAACAGTTTTCACTTCCTTGTCTGTGGGAGTATTTTCTTAGGGATGTTCTCTGGGTGGTTCTTGCCCAGACCTGAGGATTTTTATCTTTCCCCGAGGATCCGCCTGATGCACCATGTTCACAACAGCTCATGGGGTGGGCCTGATGTTTATTTTCCCTTTACACCAAAAAGTACAAATGAACTCCAACAACATACAGTGTAGACATAGCTTACAAATTAAATGTTTAGTAAAAGCAGCCAGTTACGAAAGAATACATATTGCATGTATTCTATGCACAACTAATCTGTGATGTTAGAAGTCAGGACGGGGTTACCGCGGATGGGTAGGGGGGATGCGAGTGTCCGTGGGGAGAATGAGGTGGCTTCCTGCGTGTGGATGATGTTCAGGTTTGTGACAGAGTGCCGGTCACATGGAGTGTCCCATTTTAAAAAATTATTTAAGGAGTCAGCCAACAATTAGTCTGAGCACCTATAACAGAAGACAGTTTACTGATAGAAAAACAAATAGACATATATTAACACGTATGCCAGTATCATGTAGACGTGATATCCCCGGGGATTAAATAATCCTCAAAGAAGGGGCTTGCAACTCTGGCTTAGATAGAATCTCCTACAAAGAACAATACATTTTTAGAAAAATAGCAGACTTTGGGTCTCTAGGGGAGACAAAATGTGGTAAAGACTTGTTAGTCAGGCTCATTAAGAGATTCCTCTGATGCTGTCTCTGAGCTGACAAGGGTGTGACGGTGGACTTAGTGGTTAACCATTGTTCCTCCTGGTAGAGCGGGGAGAGGCAGATACCTTTGTAAATTTGTGTCCTGCTTTTAGGCCAAAAGGGGAAGGACAGAGAGCTTTCTGAGCTGCTTCTTGAAGTCATCCTATGTCAAAGTGGCAGAATATGGGTGGCAGAATATTAGGGGGTGGCATATTTTGGTCTGTTTCACGAGCCTAGTTAATACCAGGTACCAACCACTCGGAATATTTGATTTTCCTAGCTGATGTGGCTCTTGAAGTGGGCCATTCCACATTGAAGATGTAGCTATGAATCTTCATAAGGTCGTCTCTCATAAGGTCTAAACTCTCTGTGTGTTTCTCATTGCTACTTTCTGGTGAATTTTGCCAGAAGAAGCATTTAGAAGTCTTACCATGGCGACTTCTTCAGTGTGTGATAAACGAAACCCTAGCAGGTGCCCTTGGCTTTGGGATGGACTGAATATGGGTGGGGGCTAAGAGGTGACAATAATTAGGCCCCCTCAAGGAACAAAGAATAAAAACGTCATAGGACTTTGTGTTATCAAAACTAAAAGGGGTTTTGACCTATGTCCAATTGCTCAATCCACAGAGATCCAATTACTGAGATAAAAAGGATTGCCAAAAAATAAGGGGATTTTTTTTAATACAAAAATTGTCTTTTTTGAAGACCAGGAGGAGCAGCCTCGAATCTCTCATGGGCTTTGTAAGGAGGAGTCACGTGCCTTGGGGCAGGTCCAGGGGGTTGGCGAGTCTTGGCATCAGGAAATCTGCCCAGGACCTTCAGAATCTCAACTCCTTAGACTTAGAAAAAAGCCACCATTTCTGGGAAACAACTCAAAAGGTCAAGTAGTTAGTTATGGGAAAGGTATAAGGGTCCTTGAAAGTTGTTCGTGGAGCTGGCTACATTGAGTCCTTTCCTGACCAACTTAGCAACACCCTGGTGCGTTCACCAGTGTGCAGATAACGCCTTTGCCGTGCCGACACAGGACTGGTGTTCATGTGTCGGGATGTGTTTATGGACGCAGTGCCTGTTAGGGAAGGCACAGTTGCTGTTTTTCCCACCAGTGTGTCCCCAGAGCCTTGAACAGAATCTAAGACGTAGCCCGTGCCCCCAAAGAAGGGAATAATTAAGCCGACCACTCCAACCCAGAAAGAATGCAGCCTCCTATCAGGCATGCAGAGGTAGAATCAGAAACGGGCAAAGCCACTCACCCAGTTCGAACTTCCCTGTGACCAACTCCAGCTCAGGGACTTGGATTGATGACTCAGAAAGTGCCACAGAAGAAGGGACACTAAGAAAGGGGCGTCAAGGGGGGCAGGCAGGAAAGCCTGGCCTGAAGAACCGGGAAATCTGAAGGGCCCATGAGAACGTGGGTGTGAGGTAGCCTAGGTAACCAACCGTAGACAGAGACAGTAATCAATGACCAATAGAAAAGGGCCACAGGGCATGGAGGTGCAGAGAGGCCAAGGAAAGAGCTGCAACCAATTTTAAACAGAGAGGAAGAGGCCTTAATACCTCAGCAAGGCCTGGGTCTCAGTCTCTCCCACCTCTCTCCACGGGAAGAACCCCCTGCCAACTCTCTTTGGAAGTGCTCTAAACTTTCTCTCTGTTCTTAAATAAACTTTCTCTTTGTTGCCCTGAGACTATGCAGGTTACTTTGCTCTCTGTTCAGGCTGCCTGTGCTGCTTCAGTTTTATTTCCAGCTTCTGTTCATTTCAATCACTGCCATGCCTCAGTTGAACTTTCTAGCTCAGCCGAGTAATCAAACCACATCAGCTGGGTTGGAAGAACTCGGGACCTCGACCCCCCACACAACCATTTGGTGGTTCCCAGGAAAGTGTTCCCCTTGTTCCTCCAAAGTCAAAATCAAGCATCTCAATGTTTGTTTTTCTGTTGTCCCTGTAGAGTCCCTACAGATCTACCTGCAGTCCAGAGCTTCATGCACTTTCCAGAACAGAGATATTGAAGATGTCCATCCAGATCCAGCAATTAAGCACACAGCTGCCAGTGGGGATCAATGTGCCCAGTCAATTTGCTTGTATAGTCAGTGGCCTTTACTGACAGCCCTCAACATCAAAGACTATTTTAAGTTAATAAAATCTAAACACAATATATTTCTTGTCAGGCCACTTTGAGGTGATAACGGCCCTTAGTGATGGAAAGACCCTTTACTCGAGAAAGAGGGAGAAAGATGAACACCAGGAGGAATTTCAAAACAATTGGGGAAACTTTGCACCAGCTCAGACGGTCTGTGCTACTATCTCATTTCCTGCAAACCGTGCTCTGATCAGCCGGTCACTTGTAAAGAGTCAATAGTTTCACCGACACTGGTCACAAGGAGCCGACTGGGGAAAAAAACAATAGCTCTTAAACCGAAAGCAAACAAAAATAATTACATCTATAAATGTGATCTATCAAGTGTCTGTGAACTAAAATAAAATCCTAAGTCTTCCAGCTCACTGAACGGACCCCCACGTGGCCAAGAGGACCCCAGGAACACTCACAGGTTGAGTTGCTGGCCAGGAGAAGGGAGGCCAGACACATCTCCCTCGCCCTTCAGAACTCAAGAACGGCTGGCAGGCTGTGCAGGACAAGGTTCAAACATCCTCAGTTTGCTCAGCAGACCACCTAATGTTTCAGTTGATGTCCTGTGGCTTGTGTCTTATAACAGACAACCTTGTCTTCCATTAAACATTCCAAGTCTTTGGCTTAGCGCCTATGGCTCAAGCGGCTATGGTGCCAGCCACATACACCTGAACTGGTGGGTTTGAATCCAGCCCGGGCCTGCCAGACAACAATGATGGTGGCAACCAAAAAATAGCCGGGCATTGTGGCGGGTGCCTGCAGTCCCAGCTACTTGGGAGGCAGAGGCAGGAGAATCGCTTGAGCCCAGGAGTTGGAGGTTGCTGTGAGCTGTGATGCCATAGCAATCTACCTAGGGGGACAGTTGAGGCTCTGTCTCAAAAAAAGAAAAAACATTCCAAGTCTTTGGACAAAACTTCATTTCTTTAGCCAATTACAAACCAAAGCATCTAAACTCACCTATAACGTGTAACTCCCATATACCCATACACACGAAGAGTTGTGCTGCCTTTTGGAACTAAACCAAGGCACACCCTTCACATACCAACTTAGGGTCCTACGTGTAATTCCTGTCTCCATGAGTGTATAAAACCAACTGCAACCTGTCTACACCGGACACACCTTCTCAGGACCTCATGGGGCCCCGTGCTCCAGGCTGGCCCCACATTTGGCTCAGAATAAGCCTCCTTAAATTATTTTATGGAGTTTGGGGTTTCTAATTGACATATCAAAGGACAAAAATGACAACAAATTTAGTTTAAAGATCTCAGCTGGCTTTATGGTGATTTTAGAATTGGGTAGCATTTTATTCCATCAAATAGAATAGAAATTCCAACGAGTTGAGCAGAGGGGTTGATTTTATTGACAGAAAGGGCTGAAGAAAGTAGAAACAAAGAACAGAAATCAGGTTGGTCGTTTCTTCTTCCCTCTAAGGCAAGAGCAGAGAGACAGAACCACAGAGGGGGAAAATGACTGGATAACATTAGATTACTTTGCGTTCCCTTGCGCTGTAAGGATTAAAGCAGGCAACTTCATTATCATGCCGACTGAAAATTGCAGCTGGCCTGTTTGGGAAATTGGCTATTACATCTCCCGATTTCTCTGAAGGTCAGATAGCATCTTAGTTTCAGTCTGGTGACCTGGAACTTTAACACGGGCGGCTCCATTTTCATTTTTAATCTGTTCTGTTGTAACCCCGTGCAGGAGCTGAGTCCAAGACCGTGGCCTCCTATAATTCTTACGTACCACAAGAAAAAGTAAGACTTGGAAGTAAGGCGCACAGGGGAGCAGCCTTTCCTGTGTCATTTTGGGATATTTCTCGGCTGGTTCGCCCGACGAGATGTAATTCTGCTTTGCTATCCAATCGTATAACGCGCTAGACACATATGGCTACTTAAAATTAAATTTTAATTAGTTCCGTTAATTAATTAAATCCAACAATTAATTAATTTAATAATAATTGACTTTATATAATTACAATTTAATTTCCAAGTCATGCCAGGCCACATTTCAAGTGCCCCATAGATGCACATAACTAGCGGCTACCACAGCACAGACATCAAACATTCCCAGCATGGCAGAAACATTCTGTTGGATGGTGCTGATTCCAGGGGAAGGCTTGTGGTTGACTTTGCCCACTGTGCAGCTGTGTGTTAACTTGTAGGTTTCTGTGGTGTTTTTCTAACCCCAAAGGTAAACCTGGATAGTTTGTTTCCAGCTCTCCTTCTTGGTCTGTACAATCCCCGTTCCTTCGATGCTATTTCAATATCACTGTTATCATCGTCTTGATTTTCTCAGCAACTAACGAGTCCAGTACAATCTTTAGCTTACGTTTATTTTATGTTGATCTAAGGCTCATGTCTTTCACCTTTTGAAAATTATAAGTGAACTGTGAAAATGGAGAGATCAAAAACTTGATCAATCAGGGTGTGGTATTTCTAGGGGAGGGGACTTCCAAAATTTCTGACCCAAACCCTGGGGGGACGCTGTGTATATCAAATGGCAAGATCTTTCACTCATGCCCACTACACATGAGGGTAGAGAGCCAGCCCTCACCTTTCCCACCAGTGTCCCATTCAGAAAGCAATTCCCACTCTCTCTGGCAATTCCAGAATTCATGGCCCATCGATATTCCTGAAGCAATTTGTGTCCTAATTTATAATGACAGGACATTAGCTATTGCACATTCAAAGCATACGGCCATGTCTCTCTACATACACAGATGCCAATTAATTTCAAGCCTTCACTGGCAGGTACTGATAAAGATTCTCTGTTTCCCCAAACTTTAATCAGACTCCTGAAGCTTCTCCTAGGCTCTTGTGCACACGTCCTTGAAAAATCCAGTTTTGGCGACAGAACTCTGCTAAGTCACGTCAGCCAGGAGCTCCCACCCTCATCACCCCCACACCTGTGCCGGTTTCTCCAGCAGCCTCTGGGCAGCATCTGGTCTGTCCCCAGCAAGAATCCTGGTAGGGTGAGTTAGCCAGAGCCCTCTTTTAGTAATTTTCCCTCCTCTGACTCTATTCCACTTTTCAGCTATAATCTTGTCCTTCCTATGTTTGAGTAGGGCCCGTGAGTCAACTGCAAGACGCTATCCCAGTGGTCCTGACACATCCTGTGATGGTCCTGACACATCCTGTGATGGTCCTGAATAACCTCGTCTGGACTGTGCATGAAATGATGTTAATTCTCCTTAACAATTTATGTGCCACAGTCAGGGTAGGATCAAACTCATTACAGTCAGCCCAGGCCTGCCATGCAGGACCCTAAGTCTTTGAAGACACCCTTGTCCTCTCTCCTTACAACCTGACTGACGTGGGGTCCCTGGGGATTCAGACTCCTGAACCACTGCTCCAGACAAGTAAAGCTGCTGAGGACAGATTTTGAGGTTTGAGGTCTGAGTCAACTCGCTGGTGCTTGAAATGTACCTTGCAGGCTAGAAGTCCTTCTCCTTGGCCCCTAGAAAGCCCTCTCCATTCTCCCTGTTGGAT
Source organism: Otolemur garnettii (assembly GCF_000181295.1). Classification (NCBI taxonomy): domain Eukaryota; kingdom Metazoa; phylum Chordata; class Mammalia; order Primates; family Galagidae; genus Otolemur; species Otolemur garnettii. Next base: position 2,996,532 of record NW_003852462.1, read on the forward strand.
CCAGCATCTCCCAGGGGAACATCTCTGGCACCTGAAACCCTTCCTTTCGGCGGACTCTCCCTGTCAGCTCTGTCCACCCCTGCTGGCCTTCCCTCCCACTCCCCTCAACCACTCCAACTTCAGGTCTCCTGCACCCCACGGGGGCCTCTCAGGGGCCTCCAGGTCCTCAAAGCAAGAAACTGAGGCTGGAAAGAGAAAAATAAAACTGAAATATTTCGGAACTCAGAAGAAAAAATTCACTTGCCCTTAATTAAGTAGGACAATTGAGCAGGTAACTTCAACTTGGCCCATTTTCATCGAAACACAATTTGGCTAAAATTATGAAGTACAGATAAACCTGTGGGTTTACATTACTTTGTTTCACTGCCTCATGACTAAAAATTTTGAAATTAAAACCCATCAAGTCAGGTCGCATCAGTCTGTATGTTGGTATATTATGTATACATGATTTTTTGCCTCTTGTGTTTTTACCAAACTAAAATACACCACTTGGCTTGGAGACAAATAAATTCTCAAACAAATCATTCATAAAACTCTAAAAAAACAAAAATAGGCCTAAATGGGTTTTGTTTGTTTGTTTGTTTAATTCATGAGATCAGAAATATCTTCAGTAAATAAAAGCTAGTTTTAAAGCCGTTGATAAAATAAAAATAAAATGTCTTGGGAGTTGTCCTCACACTTTTTTTTTGGTGTGGCTTTCCTGGTCAGATAGGTTTGTGTTTTCTCTGTTCAGAGTTTAAGGCCGTTAAACTAAGACCCCACAGCACAGTAAAAATGAATGGCTTAATTTCCTGCAGCATACCAGGGGTGAAAGTCAAAAATAAAACAAAAAGGTTGTATAAGGCTTGTGAAATCTGACCTTGTGTGGTCAAAGCTGACTCAGGTCGGATGAATTTATGTATATGGTGTTATTAGAAATTACTTTTAGTAGTGGACTGATTAAAAAAATGGTACTTTGGTTTTCTCCATTAAAATGACAAAGTTGACTTGAAGCCTGGGGTCTGAGAATGGAAAGGGATTTTTCTCTCTAAGTAATTGACCTTCAAAACAAAGATTTTGTGTTTTGCCCAGATAATTTCTTAGGTTTGTCTTTTATTGGGTCTTTGATTACTTAAGAAAACGGAGTCTTCTCAGTATTAAAACAGCTAATACTTTATCACCATCATGACACCTTCTGTATTTGCTTTTAAAATCTTTTATTGTCACTTTGATTAAATAGATAACCAAAGTTATATCACATTAAGTGTTTTAGACCTTTTGACATTTTTGACAAACTTTCCAAAATCAATGCTAAGTTATTTCTTTTTCACCTTGACCTTGAATTAACTTTGGGATTTTCCTGCTGGACCCTTAGGCAGCTCAAAGGACATGTATCTGACTTTGTAAAAGAAAGATATTAAGCTAATTAGGCTGATTTGATCTGTTAAATACATGGTCCCCATTGTTAAATAAGAAATGATGTGAACTTTCCTTGATTTAAATTTTAATGGTTATTTTATGAATTTGTGTTCTGAAATTGTATTAAAAGTCCTAGAAATATTATATATTAGAAGTCTCCTATGTTATCAGCCATAATTTTGATTATTAGTTTAAAATACTGTATGCCACAGAAATAATCAAATTTCCTTATCATTTTTCCTTATTATTAGGACAAATTCTCATCGGGTCACGGACATTTTAAGTCTCTGTCATCTTTGGACAGTTATTATTCTACTTTAATTCTTCTCCAGAAGTGTTTGCAATTAGCTACAGTCCAGAAGTGCTTTTTCACTGAGGAAATTCATAAAAATAAAACTCTAATAAGGGCTCTAGAAGTGGGTTTCTGATACCATCACACCATCGGCCTGGGTAAGAATTTCCAGAATTTCAGTGAAACTGATGGTTTCATGAAATTGCCATCCTAGCAGATTGATAATCATGTGGGACCTAATAACTGATCAGGATAATTCTTAATGGCTTTTTATTGTTTTCAATATTGCTGGGTCTTTAAATATTTTATTTTCCAAATTTAAGAGCACTATTTTTACTTTTGTGAATAAAATTTGAAACATTTACTTTTTCTGTCTACTTGTTCCCTCTAGAATTTAAAAACTATTCAAAAGTATTATTATTTTATAGTGATAGAGTTGTTTTCATAAGTTCAGTAAGAATTTGCTCTCTTCATAACAGAACACAATTAGAAACACTGGCTATTTCTCCAAGGTTTTGACTGGCATGTCTTATTTTCAGATATTCCCAGATAGCTTTTTTTTCTTTTTTTTTAAATTTTGCAATGGAACATATTCTCCTTAGCAAAGTATCTCAAGAATGGAAGAAAAAATATCCAACGTACTCAGCCCTACTATGAAACCAATATATAGCTCTCATATGAAAGCTGTAACCCAACTATAGCCCAAGAAGAAGGGGAAAGAGGAGAGGGAGGGGAGGGAGGAGGGAGGGTGGGGAGGGAGGGTGATTGGTGGGACCACACCTACGGTCCCAGTAGCTTTAAGGAACTAAAATTGACTTTACGGAACCCATAAAGCTTGCTTTGGAAAGCCTGACCTGAGGGTTGCCAGTCTTACAGGTGCGTAAGGGATGTTAATTCCCACAAGGGCCAGGAGGCTCAGGATATTCGGGAGACCTTGAAAGGAGAGGCATTCACCCAAATCTGTGCGTGTTAAGTGGTACCTGGCGTGATGGTGAGTCCCAGTTTGGCTCCCTGCCCCCCAGGGTCTCTTATAAGTTCCCTCTGCGATTCTGTATTGAGAATTCCAGGAAGGCAAACTTAAGGGGGCCTGTCTGGTCAGCCACTATTCTTGCTGCTCTTGTGTAAGTAATCAGGCTGAATGTAACGAGACTAAACTTATTTTGCAAATCAGTTTTACTTTGATTACCTTTGGTGGAAATGGGAACTATGTTTCAAAGAAAACCATGGTGCACCGACCATTAGACTCTCGTCCTGCTTGCTTTCTTGGAAGTTCACCGTCTGCCTGCAAGCTGAACTGGATCCTGAATTTATCTAGTCCCTCTAACGTCTGGTAGTGACTCTCCAAATGAGTATGTTTGGTTTTCTCCCAAACTCCTGGTTTGGAATCATTAAAATCGAAGCTGCCCTTTTCCAGAAGCCCTGCAAAGTGAAGCTGGAGCCCTGGACGTGAACTTCAGAGAAAGCGCCGTGACAGCTAACGGTGCCAGAGACAACTTCCGTGACACGCAGACTATTCCACAAACCAGGGAAATCTGTCAGATTCTCACTGTCTTCACTGCAACTGGAGATGCTTCTGGCCCAGCAGCTAACATTCTTCAGGGGTTACCCTCCGGAATCGGGAACTGAATTTATAGTCGTTGCAACTGTTACCCTTTGGGTTTGGTTAATTTTCTTAGGAACAAAACTTCCTTCATCAAAGTCCTATGGTTCACACCAAGGGCTTTCTCTGCTCCCAAGTCCCCAAAGAAGGCCCAGCCAGTCCTTAAAGAACAAAAGGCAACCAAATCATAAAATGGACTTATATTGTTCAAATGAAGGAAACAATGGCAAGAGGGACCCTGACAGAGATCGTTTGCTCCACCAAACGTGGGCCGGGCTTCTGAACTTCAGCCTGTCTGTGCACGTCCTGTCAGACCCAGCTTTAGGGAGAGGACTGGCTAAGTTAGCCTGGCCAGAAACTGCGATCTGTGATACCAGACCATCCTTGACACCTGCTCGGGTTCCTCTCCTACCCCACCCACAGGTGATGAGGGGTCACCTTGCCTTCTTAGCAACAAGAATCCCTTTGGGTCAGTGTAGCCTGAACCCCTTCACCCTGATGTTTCCTTTTAGTAACTTTCCATCCCCCAATTTCCACCTGGTTCCACGGCTATAAATCTCCACTCCTTGTGCTACGTTTGGAATTGAGCCCAATCTCGCTCTCCCTCTGCAAGACCCTGTCACGGTGTCCCCGTCCCACCACGAGTGTCCTGCAGGAAGTCTTTCTGGCTGTGCTTTAACACGTATGATGGAACTTTTTTTTCTTAAACAGGCTCTTGACTTGGACTGAAATCCTGTATACGTAGAAAAGCCAGGAGCTCATTTGGGAGCGTTAGTCTGAAACACCTGACCTGTTTATTTTTAAGAACACAGCAAGTTCCCGTGTAGCCCTCGGGAGTGCGCTCAGTAAATGTTATCTGTTGTGCTTGCGTCCTTGATGTCGTTACAGAACAGAATCTCAAGTTAGAGCCGTCTCTACCAGGCCACGATAGCATAGTAAAGAACATTCAACTCTCCGTGGGCTGTGAAGTCACCCAAGGATTGTTACGCTCAACTTCTAGCTTATAAGCTTTGGTTCACTCCCCGGCAGGACCACCCCGCCATCTAAGCACAGTTCGTAACAGGAGCCACCGTATCCACCCACAAGCATCGCCTTTTTCATATCTCTTGATTTTATTATTTTTAAGCCCAATTCTCTGAGACAGGTCTTAGCATCTACATTCGACAGAGAAGGCGAATGAGACATCTGTGCAAATTTACACAGCTGGGAAATGCCTGATCTGGGCTGTAGAGCCCGGTCTGCCAGACCCAAACGTCGGAGCCTCTGGAGGTTACTCTAAACTCTGCACCCAGAACTCCAGGAGGCAGAGCAGGCAGGGAGCAGGCAGAGAGCCCTTTACCCCTCCAGGCTTCCCACCAGGCTCCCCCATAGACTTTGCCAGGGCACTTCATATCCTGGGGGCTTCACCCCCACCCCTGTTTCCCTCCCGAGCCATCTCTCCCTCCAAAGCCATAATGGCACCTCTGGGCTGCCCAGTGCCTGCTCCACTGCACCCAATTTGCTGAATTCAATTGGAACAAAACATCATTATACGTATGTAAGCTCCACCAAGGAAGATGTGGAGCAATGTTCTCCAGAAATACATCAGTCACAGTTCATTTAGTGCCAGGAAATCAAGTTTGAAGGCACTGTAATTATAATCATTGCCTTTGGATGGTTCTGTGCTGCCATATGCAAATTTATAATTCCCTTGCCAATGTGGCAGGACACAGCACAGAACCCGAATTCTCCTGAACCTACTGTGGGGGGTATAAAGCACAACAGCAGCACGGCTGGCCGGGGGACATGCTCTTCTCCAGCCCTCTCCTCCCCTCCTGGCCAGGGCCCTGCCTCCTGGGCAGCTGTGCACAGGTGGGTAGAAGGACCCTGCGAAGGACCCAGAGGAAACAGATGGGTAAACCCAAGAGCACACGTGAGGGGCGTGTGGTCTCCGCATGGGTCTCTGCAGCTCACTCTGCATCCAACACCATTAGGGGAACTCCATGCCTGCAAGGGACTCAGGCCAGGAGCAGCTGGTGCTCCCTTCCAAATAATCGGGATTGCAAGCCTGGTTTGTGTTTTACGGGTTCCCTCTCGCTCCTCCTTCCATCACCCATTGAAATATTTGGTGGCTCCCTAAGGACAGAGAAATACAGAGAAGCAATTAAAATATCTGGACTAACGATCTGCCTCCAAACCCTTAGTAATCAGGGGCTGTTGCTGGAGAACAAAATATGCCACTCAAAGTTGTGACTAAAAAATCACCCTTTGTAAAAGGGACATCTCCAGGTGGAAGGCGTCTCCCTCTGGGCACCAGGGAGGGAAGGCTGCCTGTAGCTACAGACCTCGGATCACCAGGGAGGTGTCCAGTAAGCCAGTATAACAAACCCCACCTTTGTTTGGGGCACTGTTCCTGCACTGAATGTCTCTCCATCTCTGCTTTTTGTGGGTTTTTAAAAAAGATATGGGGTCTTGCTGTGTTGCCCAGCCTGGTCTAGAACTCATGAGCTCAAGGAATCTTGCCATCCCAGCCTCCTGAGCAGAGCTGGGACGGAGGGTGTGTGCCACCGTGCCCAGTGCTGGCCAGCTCTTTCTGACGGGCTTGTCCTCAAGCCCTTCTTTCTGTGTTTCAGAGAAGGATGGCTTTTCAAAAGATCTGCTCCAGAGAGGGACTCAGCTCGGGGTTATCTGCCATGTATACAGGAGGTATAGCTGCACGAGCCGTTACACTTGCGTTCATTTTCCTCTTGTTAATCTGGCTTTTGTTCCAGGGAGCCCCGGCTAGGAACTCACGAAGAGCGGAGGAGAGAATTATTTTTCCTTCTCTTCACCATTTTTACGGCGAAGGTCCCAGGGCATGCTGGGTAAGCAGGCTGGACTAATAAAAAGTGCTGCTGGAAGATTATCGCTAAAATAAATGGATTTCTTAATAGAAATTCAGAGAGTCCTAGAGGCCTTTAAAAAGTAGCTTTCCTGAATGGAGAGAAAATGAAGTCATCACTGCCCAGGGAAACCCAGATGATCCACAGCTTCCCTCGAGAGAAGTGAGAAGTGCCCGTGGGACAGAGGAGGGATTTTTACCCTTTGCCTCAGGGCCAGCTGGGAAGCGTCTAGCCCCCCTTTTACAGATCCCGGGCACATTCTCCCTGTCTGCTCCACGATTCTGCACCCCATGACCGCTAGGCTGTGCTGAGCATGGCACAAGCCGCACGCCTGTGGTGATGACACAGTCCGTGTTGTATGTGTCCTGAAAGTCACGCCTGCTTACCCAGCACACCCTGGGAATTATAGCTATTAATTGTTAAATTCTGAAATTCAGTTTTTTCTTGATTTTTCAATCATATTGTCAATAGGTAAAGTGGGGGGGAGGGACAAGGTTTGTTTGTTTGTTTGTTTTTTAAATCCACCCTAAAGCTGGGTTTGGATTTCAGAGACACAGCTCTCAGCTCTGGGGGGGCGGGGCGGGGGGAGAGTAAGGCTGTTCCAGAGGTTGAGCCTGGGGCCTGGTTCTTTGGTTTCTCTCCTTGTCTGTTCCTGCCCTGCATCCCCCACCCCTTGCTGCAGGGATCAGCTTCCTAAGACCACTATCTCACCCTGCTAAGCATGCTCAGTGTGTTTGAAGGACCTGTTTGTTGTTGTTGTCAGGACAGAGTCCCAGCTTCCTGGGACAGCACTCAAGGACCTTCTCAATTCAGGACTCCTCAGCCTCACTTTAGTTACTGTCTGGCTAAATAATACCTGGAATTAATGGAATAAAGATCACGACCTGAGCTACTGGGACACCATGTCTGATAAGAGTGTCTCCGTTTACCTGGGGCCTTGACCCCCACCCTTCTAAAATGTGACCTGTGAGGGAGGCTTTGGGTCAAGCACTGTCTGCTCCTCTTCCAGAGGGCTGGAAGCTGAAGGCCAGCCATGTGGGCAGTCGCCATGAACACCAAGGCTCAGGCCAACTTCCCTGATTGACAGTTCTGCACACGAATTTTCACCTGTCATGTTATTGCTGGGAGGAGTCAATCCCGTCCGAGATTCCACTTGGAGCCCAGAGGCCTCTGCCCAGCTGCCTCTTCCCTTGGCTGATTTCAATCCACATCAGTTCCTTACAATAAACTACAACAGCTTCCAGTGAGTTCTGCAAGTCCTCCCAAAAAATGATCAAAGCTGAGAAACCCCTGGACTTTAATTGGCTCAGAAGTGAGGATGGTTTTGCCGACGGTGCTCCCTCTAAAGCCTGCACCACCTCACTCCACACAAAACCTGCTCCACGGTTCTCTCTCTCTCTCTCCCTCTCTTCTTTCACCTCTTAATTCACTGATGTAATCCCCTTCAGCTTCAAGGCATAACTAAACTGGCGTAGCAGGAGGCGTGCTTGTCTGGCGGGGATAAGTGAGGGGGCAGTGTCTGGTCTAACTCATGTATATCGATTAGCCTTGGTTTCTCCTTTGGTAATAAAAGAAAAGATTGTCCCTGAGCAGTGATTGTCGGCTGAAGATCCTGTGTGTCACCATTCTAGCAGGCAGAGACAGCCCCGGTCCTAACAGACAAGACAGGAGGGACCAAGCTGATCTTGCTCAAACCCACTTAAAGCATTGGTTGTATGAAGGGATGGAGGGAAGTAATCCTTCCTCACAACAGCAGAAAAGTTAATATCTTGTCATCTTCCTCCCACATTCTTGTTAACTCCAGATGAATTTAAATTAAAAAAATTCTGCCTCCTAATACAGGATTATTTACATAATTTCCAACCATTTCCTGCAAATCAGTTCTCTTTTGTATTTAAGAAAGTATTTTCTGAATTCTTACAAAAATGGCGTGAAGCCTGTCTTTGTTCTACTGATTCCTTTACTGTCCAGGTCAGACGGCCCATTGCTCATCTTGGCTGGGAGAGATGCAGCTTCACAAATGCAACCCAGAGAATGCAGAGATGAAGCCAACTCAGCGTCCAGGCAACGCGTGCTGCATTTATGCAGACACCGATTCACAGATCAACAGCCCCTTCTCAGCACATCAATCCTTCCTCCTGAGAGGAGAAGCCCAGCACCCATATGCTGCCTCCATCAGAGTTGCAGATACCACCATATGTCACCAAAGATGGCACCGCAGTTGCCCTTGGCCAAGTTCCTGGTGTTTGCTGGTGGTGCGTTTTTCAAGCATAGACATTTTCAAATCAGCTGCTAAAAAGTGTGATGAGAGGCTAGGATGCCAGCAGAAGATCCGTGTTCCAACCAGGTCTTTAGGGCCAAAACTCAGTCCCTCGCTGCTCATGTGGCTGAGCCTCAAACTAGTTTGACAGACAATTTAAGCTCCTCTATGAGGACATCTGAACATACGTCCCTTTCAGGAACCGTGGCAGCCTTTCCACGCCTCAGCATGCAAATGAGTCAATGCTATATTTGGTAATGAGCGCCAGTCCTCTTTTGACAGGTTAATTAATATTCATTATTCAACAGGGGAGAAAATGCTGAGTTGTTTATCATTGGTTCATTAGTTTTAGCCAAATAAAGGATAAACATAATTACTCTCATAAACTACTATGACAGAACCTAAATATTGTAGGGCTGAGAATGGAGGCCTCCAGGAAAGGCCTGAAGGGAATGAGACCCTTGGGTTTTAGCAGGTGGGTGAGAATACCGGTTGTCATTTCTGCTGGCACCCGCCCACTCCACCTCGCTTTGACCCAGAAAAGATAGTTTGCCAAGAAAGACCGCACTCTGGGGGTTCACGCTGCCTTTGTCTTTATGGATGGTTTTTGATTTAAGGCATTAGATTTTAGATTTAAACGTAAAACTCTAACCTCCAATGTGACTATCTTTAGAGATGGTGGAGACTAAAGAAGCTCATGAGGGTGGGGCCCTGATCCACTGGGATTAGTGTTCTTAGAAGAAGAGACACCGGAAAGCTTGTACTCTCTCTGTGAGCACATGAAGAAGAGGCCACATGAGCACACAAGAAGGCGGCCATCTACAAGCCAGGATGAGAGCCCTTACCAGGAGCCAAATCTGCTAGCCCCTTGGTCTGGGACTTCCAATGTCCAAGACTCTAAGATAATAAATGTGTGCTCTTTAAGCTACCAGCTTGTACCATGTTTCCCAGAAAATAAGACACTGTCTATATTTATTTTTTCTCAAGAAGACACACTGGGCTTATTTTCAGGGGATGTCTTCCTCTCTGCCGAAATGCATATCTGCATAGCCACGCCCACCACTAGGTCTTATTATGGGGGGTAGGGCTTATATTTAACAAATGCATACAAATCCCACTAGGGCTTATTTTTTGGATAGGTCTTATTTCTGGAAAACACGGTAGCATTTTTTTTTTTGAATACAAGTTCAAATTGATTAACTGACTAATACAGACTAATAGATGACACGGAAGCTATGAGAGTGCACATGGGTGTGTGCTCACACACACACACCCCTCTTGTCATTGTAAATGACACAAGACTCCCAATGTGTTTGTGGGCTGTGGTTTATTTCTTCATACTCTCTGATGGGTGTGTAAGCTATTTCCTAGATGAACTCCCACAGCAAGGCTGCAGTGGACACCTCCCTCCTATGTCCCTGGTCTTAGGATTTCACTGGGGCATCAGGTTAAATTGGTCCCCTTGCTTTTCTGCACTCCCCCAAACCTAGCGTGGTGTCTGCATACAATTTATGCTCAAATATAAACACCAGCTTGTAGTATCTGGAATGATGCCCTCTGAGTTCCCTCCACCCCAGATTCAAACTGCCTGTTCTGAGGAATCAATACTTGAGGATCACATGGGGGCAGATTGTACTAAAGCCAGCATTTCTGCTTAACTGGGCTATGCTCATAAACCTGCCTTTTTAGATCAAAAGTTTTTGCTGGAGGGATTCCTCTCTCAAAATGGAGGGAGATCATCGTGTAATATGTATGCAGAAGTGGTAAAACAAGGAAAAAAGAACAAAAACCCCATCATCTGCTCTTAATGTAATCAACATGACGATTGTCAAACTAAAAAAAAATGAGGAAGTAAGCAAAACAAAAGAAAATACAGTCCTGTGAGCAACTACAGCAGATGTTCAGGCACTGACACTCCCGTGTCAATCAAGGCCGGCAGGCACCTTCTCAGCCTCATCACAACATGCTCACTGTCTCCCTCGCTTCTCCCCCACCTAACAAGATACATTGTGTGAGAGCTTAACTGCTAGAAATTCAATGATAGACATTCACCAAAAATGGGGTGGGGGTTCATCTTGGACTTTCAAGTTTAAAAAAGGGAAGGATGAGAAAATGAAAACTAACCATGCAAAAACCCACAAAGGATGGGTTCTGTCAAGCCAGCTGTTCCAATGGGTCTGACGCGAGAGTGGGCGTCTGCTGTCTTTCACCAGGTGTGTGACCTGAAGCGTTACTAAACCTCTTTGTATTCTACACCCTTTATCTGGAAATTAAAATAATAATCGCACCTGTTACAGTGGACCCTTGTAGGGATTAAATAAGTAAAAGCAAAGCCCTCAGGACAGTTCTTGGCACAGGCAAAGTGCTGAATTAATATCATGAATGAATAAGCCGATGCAGCCCCGACCACAGCCTTGTTTTAAAATTGTAATAACTGATGTTAATGATCATGACCTTGATTTGTTGAATAAAAGAAATAACGCATGGTATTCTCAGTCCAAGGATGGTGAATAAAATGTAACTCAATGATAACAAAAATATGTATAATTACTAAAATATGAAAGCAGTGTAAAAATAATCATGACCTTGGTTTATTCAGAAAAAAAGTAAACAATGTTTAAAAGGTTCAGTGCTTTCTTAGAAGGAAAAATGGTGAATACAATCTTTTGGAGTCATTTTTATCCCCTAAATGCTATATTTTATTCCAAATACTAGATGAGTTACACCAATGTTCCCCAAACTCTGTTCTTCAATATCCTAACAAAATTTTCATGGAAAAGGTGCGTTTGTGATAAAGAATATTTAATCAATGCTAGTTTAAAGAAAGTTAAACAGGAGTTTTCTCTTTGTGTAATGATGGACTTTGAAACTAGAATGAATTTTTCTTGCTGAAAACAAAAGAGCTGGGAAAATATTAACAGGAAATTTTGAGCTAACAATAGAGTGAGGAATTATGGAGATAAAATTTAGGAAGGGAAGAAAACCCATGGAGGTAAGCTTATTATTTAGAATTCCTTTCTCCCAAGGTATATCTGCCAATTTGGAAGTGGTAGCTGAGACGCTAAGAAGCTGAATAGCACTGTTAAGAGTCACAAGGAACTGGGGGACAAAAATTATGGTTGAGAGGTCAGAGAAAACACTACTTTTCTTCCCTCACTGACCAATTCTCCAGTACCAGTAGGGTGGACTACAATTTGATTAATCTCTGATGCTATCTACCTGGACTTAATATCAGATCCCACAGGTTAAAACTCAATTGTAAGTCCAGCCCTCTCTTACTTCTGATGGAGCAGCTATAAATTAGTGGCTGCCCTGACCCCTTTGAGAAGTCAATATTTGTAAGAATGACTCACAGAAGTTGGAGAAACATTTTACTTACATATATCTGTTTATTATAAAGGATATAACTTGAAAATAGTCCTGTGGAAGAGACACATACGTCATGGCAGAGAGGGTGTTTGTTTGTGTAGCTTCCAGTTCCTCTCTGGATGTGACACCTCCCAGAACCAACCCAGAAGCTTATCAAATCTCCTTGTTCAAGAGTTTTTATAAGTTTTAATCTCCAGTGCCTCCTCCTTCCCAGAAACTGGTACGTGGGGCTGAAAGCCCCAGCCCTTTAGTCACTTGTCTTTCTGGTTACCAGGCCTGTTCTGATACTGTCTAGGGGTTCACCATAAGTCACAAATAAAACAAAACCACAAGCAAGCAAAAACACAGGCATAATCAATCTGAAGGGGCTCATTATAAATAATAATCTCATTCACAGAGGAATTTTCAAGGGTCTTAAGGGGTCTACATCAGGAACCAGAGACAAAGACCAAATATACTGCTTCTTAGACCACAGGACTCACTGTAGGGAGCCCTTGTCATTCCATCTCCTTGGCATTGAGACCTGATAGAGCTACATGTTTGCAGTAAGAGCACATTGTAATTATCTCTTAGGGACTCAGCCTTTTATGATGTTATCTTGAGACTCTAAAATTGGATTGAAATGGACCTAATTGCCAGTGCCCTAAACTGCTTACCAGAAACAGGGTATACCTTTGTGGAGGAAGTTAGCATCATCCAAGGACAAAAATTATGTCTATAATCTTTTTAAACACAAGTCCCAACTTTTGAGAATTAAATAAATACTAAGTAGCTAAAAAGTATGGACAACATTAAAATGAAAACCAAGAAACCCAGCAGATATAAGCAATAGACCAATAGGAGAACCAGAAAACGGAAATTCCAGATATTGACTTACAATCACTGTAATTATTTGTGCAAAAATAAAACAATGAGATTGAGAACATTGGCAAAGACATGAACACCTCAAGAAAGAATGAAGCAGAAACTGAAAAGTGCCATGATCAATGTTAAAGAATCAAGGCCTGGATTCAGTGGCAAATTAAATGCAATTGAAAAGAGAACTAGAGCTTGGGAACACCGGTCAGACGAAAATATCCAGAATGAAACATGAAAATGACAAGGAAACTGAAAATGCAAGAGAGAAGCTCTGAGACATAAGGAAGCTTCTGGAGAACGCACCTGCAGCTGGAATCCAGAGCCAGAGGAGAGGCAGCACCATGTGTGAGCAAAATCTGAAAAGAGCAATGAAAGACATTAAGCCACAGATCCAAGGAGCCCTGCAAATAAATAAACCCCCCAGGAGAAGAAATAAATGTGAAACTGCACACAGACATATCAGGATAAAACTGTTATTAAACAAAGACCCTCCCCCAAGATAATAATAAAAGCAGTCAGAAAAAAGATACATTCAAAGGAGTCCAAATTAGACTTACAGCTGATTTCACAGAAACTATACAGAAACTATCACAGACACAGGACAATTTATGGGATTTATTTGAAGTGCTAAAAGAAAATAACTGCCAATCTAGACTAGGATGGAGATGTATATGCGTGTGTGTATATATATATTGCTTACTATATAGTTTCAAATATTTTGAGGCAAAATTAACAGAACTACAGGCGAAATTAAAAAATTTATAATCACTCTGAGAGATTTTAAAACAACTTTCTCCATAACTTAAAGAACATGTTGAAAAAATAGGAAGAGCCAAGGAATTATTGAACAAGAACAAGGTAGGGAAACTGCTTTACTACATACTAAGACTTTTGAAGTTATAGTGATTCAAATGGTATGGAATTGGCCTAGACAGAAAAACAGAGCAGGGACACAGAGAGGACTCCAGAGACACATTATGCATTTGTGGACACCTGACCTATGAAGTGAGATAGCTCTGCAGAACCGTGGCAAAAAAATGTTTTACCAAAAATGGTGTGGAGTCAGATGGGCTTTTACTTGGAAAAAATAAAATAAAATGTAACACATATGTCATGATATATCCCCTGAAATCAATTTCATGTAGGTTGTAGAGCTAAATGTGAAAATCAAAACATAAAACTGTGGTAGATAATGCCAGAAAATATTCATGAACTTGAAATAGAGAACATTTTAAAAGACATAATGCAAGTTCATTGAATATAAAGAGCATGAATAAAAATGGTCCAGGTGTGGCGCCTGTGGCTCAAAGGAGTAGGGCTCTGGCCCCATATGCCGGAAGTGGCGGGTTCAAACCCAGCCCCGGCCAAAACTGCAAAAAAAAAAAAACCATTAATAGAAAGAAATCATGGACAATATAAAGAACACTTATAAATCAATATGAAAATAAAGGCAAGCATCTCAATATAAAATATGCAAGTAACTTGACTAGATAAGCCATTAAAAACTATTCCAGGGCTTAGAAACACAAAAAGGATGCTCAGATCATAAGACACCAGGGAAATGAAAATTAAAACCACTACTTGGTGCTACTTCCTACTCAGAAGGCTAACGAGAATTAGAGTTTCTGACAGTATGAACTTCTCATATTCTGCAGGCAGGAGTGTAAACTGGTACAGTCACTTTGGAAAGCTATTTGATGTTACCTAATTAAAACCCATCTGATGATTTGGTAATTTTCCCCCTAGGAACACAGATGACAGAATCCAGAGGCAGCTACAAAAATGTACTCAGCTGTACTCATAAGAGTCCCCAGGGAAGCAATCCAAAAGATTATAGGTGCTAGGACTGATAAATAAATTTGATATATTAATAATTAGGGGATGAAATACTATGTAGCAAAGAAAATGAACAAGCCTGGCTGCATTCAACCCAGGAATGGCTCTTACGGTCACAGTGCCAGGCACAAGGGAACACGTACTTTACGTAAGTTTTGTTTATACAAAGTCTGAAACTTGAAAACTGCACCACAGAGTTAGAAATGAGGAAAACGGCCTCTTAGAGAAGAACAAAAGAAGCTGAGATAGTGGTGACAGCAAGTGTCAGATTATCTGTAATATTCTGTTTCTTATCCGGCGGGACAGTTGGTTGGCTGTTCACCGTGTGATCACTCACTGAGCAGTGATGTGTGTTTCCTGTTCGGTTTTTATACACCGTTTACATTTCAATTATTTTTTAAGTTTTACAAAAGAAGGAAAGAGACAGTTAAATAGGTTTAAGATTTCTGAGAGACTTTAACTTACATTATGAGTCCTCAAGTGGGCAACAAAGCATATAATGTATCCCAAACTTATGGGACTACAAAAACCTTTTCTTATCCATTTAAAAATCTCAGGTATCTACTGAATACTTTGGGAATCTCTGAAATACCTGCCAATTCATAACTGTCTGTAGCATCCTGACCAGTGATTTTCAACTGGTGTGCCTCAAGAGGATCTTAGGTGTGTGCTGAAAATGTTTAAAGATTAAATTATTTTCAAAAGAAGTTCAAAGTACAATAAGTATTTTTTTTTTACTCTTTTTTATCAACATAATTTAAGTGTGCTGTGGAAGTTTAACTATAGGTGCGAACATGCCATGAGATAAAAAATGGTTGAAAAACACTGTAATTGAGTTTGTGATACTATATATTTGGTCTTTGTCCCTATTTCCAGAATTACAGTTCCTAAAACCCTGGCAGACAGACACAGGTGCTAGAAGAACATTTTGCCCTAATATTTGGCCTTTGATTTCAGACATAGAGCTCCCAAGACCATTGTAATTTCCCAAGTGACAGGACCATCTAACACAGAGCTACTAAATCCCTTGGAATCTAGGTGGTGGGAGACTCTGGTCCTAAAGAGGCAACTCTTGAGGGCCTCCAGGTAGCCTCAGGGTGGGGTTGTCAGGAAAATCAACTGTGGTTTTCAAGGTTTGTAACTTCAGCCCTGTCCTATCAACCTCCTACAAGAGGAAGGGGGCTGAAGATCAAGCTGACCTGTGGCCAATGAGGTTCTCACTCATGCTTAATCAGGGAGCCTCCATAAAACACAAAGGGGTTGGGGTGAGCTTCTGGACAGCTGAGCATGTGGAAACCCTTGGGGGAGGTGCACCTGCCCGCCTTGTCCTACACACCTCTTCTATCTGACCATCATTGGCATCATTTGTAATAAATACACTTTATAACAAGTGAGTAAAAGCAGAAATTTCCCCGAGTTCTGTGAGCTGCTGTAGCACATTAATCAAACCTGAGTGTGGGGTCATGGGAACCCTAATTT
The DNA here is from genome assembly GCF_000181295.1 of Otolemur garnettii. Classification (NCBI taxonomy): domain Eukaryota; kingdom Metazoa; phylum Chordata; class Mammalia; order Primates; family Galagidae; genus Otolemur; species Otolemur garnettii. Next base: position 3,012,485 of record NW_003852462.1, read on the forward strand.
ATAGAGTGTCAGTCAGAATGCAGGTGACAACTTATGTTCCTTGGGATCGGTGCCTGACATGTGGGGACAATCTCCTGAGACTGAGCCCTTAACCTGTTCTAACACTATCTCCAGGGAGACAGTGTCAGAATTGAATTACAGGACCCCTGGCTGGTGTCTGCTGGCAGACTGCTCACACCGCTGGGGTCAGAAGCTCTGTGCCAAATGGCAGGCAAAAGTGGAGAGCAGAAAAAGCACTGTGGTTCTTCCCTTCCCTTGGGAATCAAGGACAAAGCTTATCTGACAAAGGTGTGGCAGTCTTGATAAAATGCTGCCCTCAAATTTAATACCTTTAGTGGCACCACTGATAAGTCCATCTCTAATAGTTAGGATGTTGCCTGCTGTAGTGGAAAGACCCCTGGGGAGAGTGGTGTGCTGAGCCTGTACAACTCATTTTTCTCTGAAGCCTTAATTGCAGCCTGGGGCTGGTAGAGTCGTTACTCCACCAGACAGGTGCCCAGGTCCTATCTGCCATCTGGTTCCCCTATCTCTGTCCCTGAAGTTTCCTGTTCATGGCTGTAGGAAGTCCATCCATTATCCACCCACACTGTAGTTAGTGGGGTTAAGGAAAAAGAGACAAGGCATATACCTTATCTGGGGGGACCAGCTGGAATTGGCATACATTGGGTCAACATTTGGTCACATGGCCACACCTAGCTGCAAGGGAGGCTGACACAGTGCCACCACCAAGATGTTTTGTTTTTCTTGTTTCTTTTTTTTCCTTTTTAACCAAAGAGAGAAAGAGGTAGAAGTATTGGAAAGAAGAGGTGTTTAATGCTTCTCTAACTGAACACCTCTGGAGGGAGTTTAACAAGGTATCTACTTTTATTGGTGCATTAGATAAATAGCATCAGTGATAAAGTACAGGGAAGTTAGGATCTAGTTACACTATAGGAAACCCTCCGAGAAAGGAACAATGATTCCCAGCTTCAGTGGCATTAAATCAATGAGGTTCTTGTTATTTCTGTGTTTTAGAGGAGAGACAATCTGGAGAATGCTCCTTTTTTTTGACACAACACCCAAGCAGATGATTCACAAGAAAAGCGCGACAGTGAATGTGGTGACCAGATGGCCAGTACGTGCCAAACACCCGTCTGTGCAAAATAGTGTAGTGTGCCTGGCAGGGGCTCCAGGTCAGAGACCGGGGTGTGCTCCTGGACCTCGCCACTCCCCAGACCTGTGGTGTGCCTGGTCTTCTAAGCAAAACGAAAGCCCATCAGAGTCTGGGCTTTTCCTTTGGAGTCCCTCCATTGGTCGTGGCTGTCTCTTCTGATGAGTCTAATTTCAGTGTATAAATGCTGCTTCTTCTCCTGAAACCCTGCCGCTGCAAGACATCTAATTAACAGCCATCCTTTCAAAGGCACCTAACAAAAGCCTCCCCGAGAGTGTCTCAGCGCAAGGACTCTCATTAGCGAAGCTGGGTCGGGTGATTATTTATACCACTTCTATAATTAAAAATTCTGAAAGCTAATTACAATTATCCATCAGTATTTCAACATGCCAGGGCTGAAGATCTTAACCTTCCTCACAACACCGTTCTCCCCCTCCTTGTTCTAATCTCCTTTTCAGCCCCATTGCTTTCCTTTTGAAAACCCTCCAGTCCTCGGAGCCCGGGTGTTTGTTTTCCATGCAGTTCTTCAAGTTCCCAGCTGTCAGAAGGGCTGCTTGTTTGTCATCTTTGAAACGGGAAGGGAAGAGCCAACAATTGCCTCATCCTCTCATCCAGTACCTCAGCTATCCAGATAAATCTATGCCAGAGGGGAGGCTCGGGGACAGCCAATGTGCTTGTTCCTTGTCCTTCAACTAAAAGGCTCTCCAGTGCCACCTGTCAGGGCCTCTAGGTGTGTAGATGCCACATGTAATTAGAAGCCTTTAGTTCCAGCAGTGGTTCAAACGGGGGGAAACCCACGTATTGTAAGTTTCATTTGATCAATGTAACTGAATCGAGTGGACTTATCTGATACTCTTTTGCAAGTAATTATTGGACCTTAGGTGAACTGCCATAGAGAAGTTTCAATCTGGAAGAGGCACGCTGGTTACGTCATCAAGATCGCTATGACACCAGCATCATCATCGTCATCCCAGCAGGTCGGCGCATGACCCCTGCCGTGGGCACTGGGCTTCATGCTGGCAGGGACACTCTTCAGGCCTGCTGTGAGCACCAGCCATATGCTACCTCACACGATGGAAGTGCTTCTGGAAATTGTCCTGCAGATTGCATCCAAAATGCCCCCAGGAAGCGGAATTTTCCAGCATGTGCGCCTGCAGTGGCATCTGTTTAAAACGACATCTGCAGGAAACTTCCCCTGAAGAGTCTGGATGGTGCTGAGAAGTAAGGCAATTCATGCCACCACCAAGAGCTGGATTTCCTCATCAACATTTTGCTGGAATCTAGGGAAAAAGGTTTTCCATTTTCAAGGCTAACAATACCGAATTGAAAAACACAGTCAATGGATCAACTTTGCAGACTCGATAAAAATTAATAAATGAGGAGCTGGACGCAGTGGCTCGCACCTGTAATCCTACCAGTCTGGGAGCCTGAGGCGGGTGGAGGGCTTGAGCTCAGAGTTCAAGACCAGCCTTAGCAAAACCAAGACCCCATCTATACTAAAAATAGAAAAACTAGCCAGGCATGGTATCTGGCACCTGTAGTCCCAGCTACTTGGGAGGCTGAGGCAGGAGGATCATTTGAGCCCAAGAGTTTGAAGTTGCTGTGAGCTGTGACAACCCCGTCATACTCAGGGGTTGAGACATACTCAAGACATACTCACTCTTGACATACTCAAGAGTGAGACTCTGTCTCAAAAACAACAACAAAAAAAGAATGAACAAGCCTGCTCATCTGAAAGTGACTGGCAACTTTTACCGGAGTATCGTCTGTTATGTCAGCTAGAAAACTAGATGGCCATCCCCTTATGTGGGGGGCAGGGGGTTCTTCCATCAGTTCCTTCCAGACAAGAAGACAGAAATCAAGAAGATGGTGGCGGGAGCACTCCCATAGCGGGTCCCATCCCCCAGCCCATGCTGAGCACAGGTAACAGGCGTCTAAGGAAATTCCTTCTCAGCATACAAGAGCCGCTTTACAAGAAAGACACTGGGAATTTGACTATAATCTATGGTCCTTTTCCTGTTTCCCATCTGTACTTCTTAGAATGTATTCCAAATCACGCCCAGGTCGACAGAGAATGGGGTAAACACATATACAAAACAAATCACGCCCAAGTCGACAGAGAATGGGGTAAACACATATACAAAACAAATCACGCCCAGGTCGACAGAGAATGGGATAAAAAGCAACACAATATGTTCACATATGAAAACAAGGACAGCGAAAAAATTTCTCACTTGAGAATTAGTACACAAATACGAAAAATAGATTTTGATTATAATTGACAAAGTTTCTGTTCTTGCCATGAGATTATACTTCTCCATCGTGTTTTTACCAAAGCACAGTCATGGGATTTTTCACTGACCAATGGAAGGAGAGCAGAAATATGTTTTAAGAACGTGGACAAAAGGGGTGGCACCTGTGGCTCAAAGGAGTAGGGCGCTGGCCCCGTATGCTGGAGGTAGAGGGTTCAAACTCAGGCCTGGCCAGAAACTGCAAAAAAAGTGTGGGGGGGGGGAAGAATGCAGACAGAAGAATGAAAGTCACGGAAAAAAAAATAAAAATGGAAAATTTACTCCTAGCCAACTCCTACCAACAGAATCTTCAAGGCATACATTTTGGAAGCAGAAAGATAAATAGCTCCAAATGGGTGGTCCAAGTTCAGGGGTGTGATCAAATCTTGCACCATCCTAGCTTTTCCCCCACCCCGTGTGAATCAGCCCTTTGTCCAGCACAGCTGCACAGTAAACACCACCTGTCTGCCGGTCACCAACACCCTCTGCTTCTGACACCCAGCCGAGACTCCCAAAGCAGAGGGCCCTGTGAGTTAGCCTCAGAAGGCTGCCAGTGGCCCAGGGCTACGTCATGCCTGGGTTATTCACCTCCCTTCATCTCACCAGGTGAGAATCTCATCATCTCACGTTGTCACAAGAAGAAGGGTGAGTGTGGTACAGTAAGATATTTTGAGACAGTGAGAGAGACCACGTTTGTATAACTTTTTATTACATGATGCTATTACAACTGCTCTTTTTATTATTAGTTATTGCTACCAATATCTTACTGTGCCTAGTTTATAAATTAAACTTTATAATGGGTATGTGTCTATGGGAAAAAACATACACAGAGTCAATACTATCTGTAGCTGTAGGTATCAAGGCAGTGCTTAGAAGGTCCCTGGGGACAGAGCGGCTACTGTGCACACCTAATAACACAGGACACGGTGCATAAGCCAAAATTAAAAAAGAGAGAGAAACACACCAGTACAGAATCATACTGAGATATGTTTAATACTTCATTTAGAAACTGATAGAATAATCCTACCAGAAGTGTGATATATACACTATTTAGATACACATACACATATATACACATATATACCTATTTAGATAAGCTGATTTTAGAAACCTGAACTAATGGACGTGTAGAAAATTACAATCAAGAGAAAACATAGTCTTTTCAAACACATGAAGGGTAAACTGAGTCTCAACAACTAACAAGGGGTTAGATCACAAGGACCGTGTTCTCATCTAAAAGCCAGGCTTAGAAACCAATGTTTAAAGACGCCTGTGAAAATTCCATGTGTGTGGAAATCAAGAAATATACTTCTAAATGACTCATGAGTCATAGAATAAGCCTTAATAGAAATTAGAATAGATGCAGAATTTTAAAAAACTCAAAATAGCACATAATAAAACTAGGTCCATCTATATCAGCAGTTCTCAACCTGTGGGTCACGACCCACAGAACTGTACCAAAGGCTCACAGCATTAGGAAGGTTGAGAACCACTGAACCATATAAAGCCTTAAATGCTGATCTTGAAACAGAAGGCTGCCTGCAAACTATTGAGAAAATAATTTCAGCCAGAGAGTGAATAATAGAATAAATGTAGAATTAAGATAATATATAATTAATATAATATATAAGATACAAAATATTAAGGAACAGAAGAGACAAAGTTAAATATTAGAAATAAACATGGAAACTCAACAAGGCTAAAAATCTTGGTATGTTAAATAAATCTAATAAAATTGATAATTTGGGAAAAGATTTATCTAGAAAAAGGAGATAGGAAAAAATAAAATGTTAAAGGTGGTATCACAGGATGGAAACACGTTTATTCTGATCCATTTAAAAATTCAAACAAACGCAATGAAAACCACCCCACATAGTCAGAAAGCAAATGATTCCAGTTTTGAAAAATACCAAAATATAGGAAAAGATAAAACATCTCCTACCTGATTTGTTGAGACTAACACAATCTGAATTATAAAATCTGGATAAAGCCACATAAAACACTACAAGAAAAATTGCAGTGTTATCTTTCTCTTTAAAATCCTAAATAGGATTTAAAGAATTTTAAATGTCAACAAATCACAAGCCATGTGGGCTGATTTCAGAGACGCGGGGGCCACAAGGCACTGGGAGACCACCGGGTTAGTAGATTAAAGAACAATCGCTTATCTGAACAGATGCAAAGATAAGTTTTTATAATTTCTAACACCAATTCATGACAAAACTTCATCACAAGCTAAGAAAAAAAGAGAACTTCTTTAATTTGGGAGAGAGTATATTTAAAACAGAGAGTATATTTTAATTTGGGAGAGAGTAGATTTGTTCCTGCAAATTTCATTCTTAACAGTGGAGAACACGGTGGCGTTTACCGCCGCACCTGTTCACCACTGTAGTTAGGGCTTACCTCAGTGAGGCAGAAAAATAAAAACATAAAAACTGGAATGAAAAAAACAAAGCTGCTACCATCTTATAGTTACCTTGCTGAGATGGTATAAAATTCCTGCTCAATATTTGGTGGGGATAAGACTGGTACTGCACACATTAAAACTAGGTTTTAAGGCACGGTGGCTCATGCCTGTAATCCTAGCACTCTGAGAGGCTGAGATGGGAAGATCCTTTGCGGCCAGGAATTTGAGACCAGCCTGAGCAACACAGTGAGACCTCATCATTACCAAAAAAAATGGAAAATAGAAAAATTAGCTGGGCATCATGGTGGGCACCTATGACTACTTAGGAAGCTGAAACAGGATAATTTCTTGAGCCCAGGAATTTGAGGTTGCTGTGGGCTATGATGGCGCCACTGTACTCCAGCCTGGGCAACAGAGTAAGACTTTGTGTCAACAACAACATGAATAAATGAATAAATAAATATATAAGAAGAAAGAAAAGTCTGGACTTCACAAGGAAGAGTACCTATGGGCCCTTAAGAAAAGGTTCAGGACTAAATTTTGGCAAAGCAGGCAACCTTTGTTGTAGTCATCAATTGGGAAATATCAAGTATTGGGATTTTAAAAACATCATTCTAGGTGTTTTTAGCATTTCCTATACACCTCAGGTGCTTTTCTTTTTTAAATCTTCCAGAAGCAATATGAGAAGAGACGGCATTCGCGATTCAACTTTGAAACAAAAAGATGTCTGATGACTCCTCCTTCTAAACAGGGAGGGGGATGTGAATTTGCTATTTGCAGTACCCAGCGCCTTCCGAGGCAGGTGGCTCCGTTACAGGAGTCCGTGTTTGTTCAGTGTAAATAGTCATGTTCTGCTGGTGGCCTTTCGTATTAGACAAAGAGTGTGGGATGCCAAGGCTGAGGGCTAAGGAGCTGAATTATTCAGCTGTGACGAGAGGGCCTGGCAGGGCTGGGAACCCGCGGCCTTCCAATTTCAGAACTGTTCTTTTTTAAGCACCAAAGGAGGCAAGAAAAGCTTCACCTTTCTCTGCTGTGCCCCCCCTTAATAAGAGGATGTGTTCTGTAAAATTGGTGTTGAGTCAAAAGGCTGCACACACTTAAGAACCAGGAAAGCCACCAGTTTCCTTAAGATCACAGATGCCCCATCCCTGGAAGGCTGGAGGAGGAGGGAAGGGAGTGAGGGAGGGGAGGGCTGCAGAGGCAGGGACCTGGTGCTGGGGGCCGGGTGTGCGAGGTGTGAGCTGTGAGGGAGAAGGCCCTGCCGTGAGGTTTGCAGTGTGAACGCACAGCTCTGCCCCTTCCTCATGAGGACTCCAGTGAGGTGCGGACAAACAGCCAGTGGTTTGGGGGTGCTTGTTCGGGGAAGGATGGGGGGTAAGTGGAGCAGGGATACTGAGAAGCTATAATTCAGTTTAAGTTCAAGTGAGGCAATGGCAAGAAAGAGCAGACATCTACCCAAGGCAACCTATAAACAATACTACTTTTATTATAACCAAATGTTTTGGTTACACGGGTCATTCTTGTCATACCAGATGTAAACAGTGTTCATTGTACCTGGTGGGCAGGGTCTTGTCCCTGGCCGCCCATAAACAATACTTATACTAAAGCAATGATTAGTTAAAAGAGACATGCAGATGTTCTCTACCTATTTTTTTTTTTTGAGACATAGTCTCACCCTGTCACCCAGATTAGAGTGCAGTGACATCATCACAGCTCACTGCAGCCTCAAACTCCTGGGCTCAAGCCATCCTCCTGCCTCAGCCTCCTCAGTAGCCGGGACTGCAGGCACCCACCATCGTGCCTCCTACAACTTTTCTATTTTTGGTAAAGACAGGGTCTCACTCTTGCTCAGCCTCCTCTTTAATGCCTGACCATAAGCAATCCTCCCCACCTCAGCCTTCCACGATGCTAGGATTAGAGACGTGAGCCACTGCACCTAGCTACAGCCATCTTTAACCCATCAATTGATAATATTTAGACATTATATGTGTATAAAGAGAATAATGCTTTCTTTCACCTTAAAAACAGAGAAACGCACAATAGCTATTTTCTGCAACTTTAAATCTCATGTTAAGTGGCTGGAGTCACTGAATTTTCCTGAGATTTATGGCCATACAATAGTCTGGCACTACAACTGCTCTGCACACCGTCTCTGCTGTATTCGTAAAGCCAGAATATCCTGTTCTCATCTCAGCTCGACTTTGATATCCTCTACTTTCATCAACATGAAAAGGAGACTAAGAAAATACCTGAGCTAATTCTGAATGACGGGGTGAGGGGAGAATGAGCCCACTAATCGGAGTGGTAAAGAGAGGCTGTGAATAGGAGGGAAAGCCAAGTAAGATGGACGAGTGGTCCCCCCAAAAGAGAGTGCTCAGCTTCAGTGGATGAGACCCAGACGCGGGGAGACGCACAGCCGCTGGACACAGGGCAACGGAGGTCAGCACCGCCTCCGCAGGAAGTGTCTCTCTTGGTCGAGAGATGGAGCAGACTGGGGTGGATGAGAGGCGGCAGCAAAACAGGGTTCCAGCATCCCCTTGAGAGGTTCAGCTGGCGGAGGAGGTGAGAGTAGCAGGGTTCAGGTCTTTGTGAGAATTATGGATGATTTTTTTTTCCTGCTCCTCTAGATTTCCCCAAGTTTCTGCAGAGAGCATGCACTTTCCCCTGAATTATAAAACACGCTTAACAAGGGGCAGATGACCACAGCAACACAAGATGTGGCTCGTAGCACCATTGTCAACACTGAGTCGGAACACGGGGTGGCATTCCCTGTCTGGCCTGAGGTCTTACGATGTAGCCCAGAGGTCGGAGGGCTGCAGAGACTGCAGGGAAGGAATTCTGCCTCTCCTCAGCGTTCTCCTCCCCGGGGGGAAGTGGCATGGCCTTCTGAGTAGGAAGTGTCTGGTTCACTTTTATGTTCCTGAGATGTAACAGAGACCCCTCTTGGGGACCTGCCAGGCCTCCCACCTGTGGAAGTTAAAAAAAAAATCATTGAGTGCCATCCAGGGAAATTGTAGGCCCCTAGCTGGGCTTAAAAGCTAAATGAGCAAGCTGATCAAGAAGATGCTGGATACTCCTCCAAGCAAGCCAGAGTCAGGGGTGTTTTGTTTCCTACAGAAACTAAAAGTCATATCCTGAAGCCAGTAAAACAGCCGGCAAGGGGGAGTCAGAGAAGCCGGGCTGGAACAGCACCCTCAGCCTCCCCGACACCTTCAGGATGATCCGGGTCAGCACCAATCAGCCTCCC
>NW_003852462.1:3023071-3052321 GCF_000181295.1 Otolemur garnettii
CAGGTCAGCACCGCTCAGCCTCCCCGACACCTTCAGGATGATCCAGTTCAGCACCACTCAGCCTCCCCGATGCCTTCAAGATGATCCAGGTCAGCCCTGCTCAGCCTCCCGGACACCTTCAGGATGATCCAGGTCAGGTTTAACCGGGACTGTGGGGATGTTTGTCTCAGAAGACTTTGAGGAGGAAGTCTTCATAGATAGATAATAAGTATTGTTGGAGCAAAAGGTACTTTGATGGTTCTCTTAGATATTTTGTTAGGGTAAAAGTTACTTTTTTTTTTTTTAGAGACAGAGTCTCAGTTTATCGCTGGCGTCATAGCTCACAGCAACCTCCAACTCCTGCTCTTAGGTGATTCTCCTGCCTCAGTCTCCCTAGGAGCTGGGACTACAGGCGCCTGCCACAACACTCGGCTATTTTTTGTTGCAGTTTGGCCGGAGCCAGGTTTGAACCCACCACTCTCAGTATATAAGGAGCCACATGTTGCATCGTTAGAGCAAAGACTTTGATGTTTTCTGTCAGATAAGGTTAAAATTTTCTAACTTTATTTCCTTATACTTCCTGGTAAAAACTTATTAAAATTGTAACTGAAGCCAAACAGAATTGAGGGGCTTCTCTGGCTATTGTCCAGAATCTCTGGCCTTCTGACAATAAAGCCGGTGGCCCTCATCCCCCCACCTCTGCATTTGGCCGACACTCACAGGCAGCGGAACCCTCTTCCTCTGGTGAGAATCCCAATACATGCTCTTGAGTTGTTTTTGAGAGACCCCACCAAATGGAAAATGCTGCAGCTATCACATAGACCTCAGATAAGGCGGAATGGAGGAGGGGACTCTGACTGCTGTCCTTTCTTCCTGAGGGGCCTGGAGGGAGCCACAGCCATAGGCCATGCCAAGGTATAACCTCCACGGAAGTGGGTTCACAACCCTGCCCATGCCGTCTGCTTTCCTGGAGTGCACCCCTGCCTCTAAAAACCCTCCTTATGAGCCACTGGGTCTTCTCCTTGGCACCCGCAGGAAGTCTCCGCATCAGTGTCTGCCTTCACTGCCCAGAGCCAGCAAACCCAGTTCAGTTCAGTAACATTCCCAGTACCCGCCACCACCCTTGCCTAACTGTTGTTCAGCAAATATCCGTTAAACATGTCAAAGGCAAATTTTCAGAAAAAGGCAACACCACGACTAGCACACGGTTCTAAAAATAAACACTTGTTAGAGAATGTATTTTACTCATGGGATGGGAGGGAGCCAGGCAGGTGTTATAACCAGTTCAAAGGAAAAGTCAAAACAGCCCAAATTTACCTGTAGTCAGGAATGTTGAGATGAACTGCAAATGGAGACAAAAATCATGTTTTTCAAAGTAAGAGGGAGTCAATTTAAGCCACTACCAGGTAGGACGGCATTTACATATCTATCACTTCCCTGCAATTTGCAGAGAGTTTCAGAATAGCTGGGAGATAATGGAAGGGCTAGGATCTGATAACTCAGGGGGCTTGCTACCGGCAGGGCGGTTTCTCCATTGAAACGTGAAATTTTTTATCTATAAATGAATGAATCACGGGTGTCATTTTGACATGCAGAGGAGAGAGAACATTAATCAACAGAAATAACTTTAAGTCAGGACCCTGGGTACAAGATAACAGTTACCACTTTTAAGACAAATCATTGTGTTCCGAATGTTCCTGAATGGTGTGTCTGGCTGGCTGCTCCGTGAAGAGGGGGGACTGCTGGTGGCTGGTGGCTGGCTGCAGGGAGCAGTCACCTGGCACACTCTGCCTGCAGCCTTTTTTCTGGCATGCTGTGAGCATTGCTATTCAAAGCAGGCTTATCTGTAGCAACAAGCTACCCCAGAATCTACCTTATGTTTGTTAGATTTCGTGGGCAGTAGTGGCTCCACTTCCCATGTGCTCACTTACTAGCCAAAACAAGCCCTGAAGCTCTTATCCGCAACTACTGAGTTTTCATAACCACTGGAGCAGGACCGGCGGGAAGCCCGACCCCAGTGGTGATATTTCCTCTGCCTGGCTGGTGACCTGGCATAAGAGTCCCATGTTCAGGCTGCAGGTAGCGACTGTGCTGAGCCCAGCCCAGCTCACCTGTTTGTTCTGCGGGGAATGAAGTCTCTTTGCAGGCAGGAAGGAGAGTGAACCGGGGCTCAGTTCCTTTGTAAATGAAATGACGGATGCCCTTCTCGATGAGTGAAATTCAGTAGTATATTTATTTAAAAGTTACAGAAAAAATTAAAAGCTTCTATTCATTCATTAAATGACTGAAAACGTGCCAGGCGGTGTTGAAAGGCCTTCGTATACAACATGCCTGATCATCATAACAAATCAGAGCCCTTGGTGTCCGCCCATCTGTCAATGAAAAAGAAGCCAGACTCTGTAAAATACGTTAAAGAGGTTTATTCTGAGCTGAATTCGAGAACCACGGCCTGGAGCGACGCCCAAGAAGCCTCTGGCAAGTGGACTCAGGGTGGTGGGGTTACAGTTTGGATTTTACATTTCAGGGAGACAGAATTACAGGTAACGGCATCTATCAACGCTCAGAAGGCACATGTTGGTTTGATCCAAAGGTAGAACATCTCGACAGGGAGTAGGGGGAGTGTTTAAAAGTCATAGAGGGATTTAGGGAGGGTTTAGTGGACAATCAGCTGCAAGAGTTAAGCTCTAATAGGCCAGGTGTCGCTGGAAAGAAAGCTTGAGTTAAGGGTCTGCTAATCAGCAACAGACCCCTGGACACCCACCTGACTCAGGGGACTGTTATGTGTACTGAGGACCCGCAGTTCTGTCCTGCACAGCCTACGCTGTTAATGGGTCACAGCGTTTGTCTCTCACAAAGGAGGGGGACACAAGGGCCATCCCTGACCCCCTTTCTCATGGCTGGCAACTTAGATTTAGGGGATCCCTTTGGCCAGGAGGGATTCCATTCAATCAGCCAGCAGGGGGGAGTCTTATAATTTTAGTTCAAACATCCACTCGCCCACCCACTTGCACACCCACTCACACACTCACCATCCCTCAGTCCATCTATTCATTTACACATCCATCCATTTATCCGGCTAGACATCCACCCACCCGTCTATCCACCTACCAACCTACCCACTCACCCATCCATTACTCAGTCAGCCAGCACCCACCATCCACTGTTTGTTGAATACCATTCTGTACACCGAGAATTGCTGTAGACACACAGCAAGTTAAGAAGGAAGGACCCCTTCTCTACCCTCAGGTTGAGAGCTAGGGAACTAACGCCATCCATCAGCAAAACCCATTGGCTTCATGTTCAAAACATATTCAGAATCTGATCACTTCTCATCACCCCATTGCTCCCAGCCTGCCCTCACCTGGTACTCAATCAAGGCACCATCCTCATGGACATTGGCAGGGCCCACCTGACCCTGCCCTGTCCTGTCCTCTCTGACCTGGGGTCTTGCTTCTCCCCTCCTCTCTCAGGCAGCTCTAGGTGCTCTGGGGTCCTCACTGAAATCCCTCCCATGCAGGAGACGTGGGCCTGTCCTGGGTAACAGCAGGGCTGGTGCCCTCACTGCCTTCACAGCTTTGCTCATTGAGCTTTTCAATGGGGGCCTTAAAGTGCCAACCTGTGTCCCACCCTGGGAACCCTGCCCCTCTACCCGCCTTGGCTTTATCTTTTATCCACTCTAGGCCTGCTGGAATGGAAGCTCCTGGGGGCCCGGGGATCTTTGTCTCCTTTGTACCCTAATGAGTTCCAGATGCTCACCGCAATGCACGGCATAGGGTGGAACTCAGTCAGTCATTGTGGAATGAATAAGTGAATGAATGAGTGAATGAACGAATGAGTGAAGAAATGAGCAAATGAATGAATGAATTGGCTAAGCAAGAGAGTTAAGATAGCACAGCATTGGTCAATTTCATCCAGGAGACAACTATGGGATCAGAATATGCCATCCCCAAATATGCCACATTGGTCTAAAGATTATTTTACACTGAAAACATTTGAGATTCAACAGATGAAGGGGAAAAAATCCTTCTCAGGGTTCCCCTTATCTGATTAAAGTCTTCAATGTCTGGGAAATGAGATTGCCTCAGATTCCTTTTTAGGGCAAATCTATTCCCAGAAGGTAGAGAACAAATAAAATTCAACCCCAGATCTTTTCTCTCAGGGAGTTTCATGGCCCTGGAGGAGGCAGAAAGAGCAACCTAACCTATACAGACAAGATTATCACACACTTTCTATTCTCCTGTTCGTCCTCCTGAAAATCCATTTTTCCTGCCTCAAAGTCATTTTCTCCCCCAGAAGTGCCTTTCTGCCCCTCCTCCCCACTTGCTGAGATGGTGGGAGCCCCACACTCTGACCCCCCTCCCTGCTGCCCGTCCCTGAGTCCCGGGGTGCGTGTGCTCACACGTAAACAAGCTGTCCGTTCCTCCTGTCCCTCTGCCCCCCCCCGTGTCTGCTTACTCTCATCTCCAAGCCACTGAACCTAAGAAGGAAGAGGTAAGGTGTTGTCCCTCTGCACTAAAGGGACATTTGGAGCTGTGTGGACATGGTTGGGGTTGTAGGGATCCCAGATCCCCAGCCCTGGTTGGGTAACTCAGCAGAACTAGAAAGTTCAACTGAGACGCGGCAGGAAAGTAGGTGGACTCCCAACCTGAAGCAGGAAAGCACGGGCAGCATGAGACAGAAAGGAAAGGTGACTTTGCACAGGCTTTAGTACAGCACCGAGGAGTTTAATCTCAGAACCAAGAGCTTATAGCACTTGCAAAGAGAGTGAGCAGACAGGCGGGGACACAAGGACCATGCAGAATAAAGCTCTCTGTCTCCCTTTGAGATTGGCTGTAACTCTTCTATTGGTCCCTCCGAGACTCCAGACCTTTTTTTCCTTTCCTATTGCTCACCGATTACCTCCATCACCTCACACCCACAATCTTTCCCCTTTATGCAGAGAGCTGCTGAGCACTGATCAGTGTTCCTATAATGTTCCGGTGGGCCCTCCAGACGTCCCAACCCACAGGCCAGGCTTTCCTCCCATCCCCCTTGAAGCCCCCTTCTCCATCCCTCTGTCCCTTCTCAGAGATGTGTCTTCTCTGTTGTCACAACTGGGCTTAATGACATTTAACGGGCGGAGCCAAGGGGTGCAGCTAAACAGTCTACAATGCTGAGCCAGCAAAAGAAAATATCACCTGGAACAAAACATCAGAGGTCCCAAGGCTGAGAAACTCTAGGCTAGCAGCTATAAATTAATTTCATTGATGTAAAATAGATGTGTCCTAAAATGCACCATTCTAAGTGTCCAGACTGAAGAGCTGTGAGCAGCGCATACACCAACCTGAACACGCCTTCATTTCAAAAATACCATATTTACATTTCCCTGAAACATAAACTCAGGTCCCTTTTAGCCCATCCCCCCTGCCCACATCTCAGCCTTATCTGGTTAGATTTCCCACTCTGGAACTCCCTGCAAATGAAACCACACGCGTTCCCCTTCTTGCATGGCTACATTTACACAAAATTGTACATCTGAGACTCTTCTGTACGGTCCCACGCATCTGTACTTACGCACATTTGTTGCTGAATAGTGTTCTGTTGTGTGGATTTTCTACACTGTGTCTTGTTTTATCCATTCTTTTGCTAATGGACTTGGGAATTATTCCCAGTTTAGAGCTATTAAGAATAAGCTGCTATGGGCATTTTAGAAGTCAGTTTGTGGATATAGATTTTTGTATCTTTTCATCAATACCTGGGCATCGAATTTTGGGTCATGAGGTAGATTTAACCACATAAAAAAGTGCCAAATGGTTTTAGAAAGTGATGGTACCACTTTACACTCCCTCTAGTGATCCAGGAGAGTTTTCAGAATGAACCACAGAGTTAATTTCAGCCATTCAGGTGGGTGGGGGGAGTGCCCTTAATAGAAGATGAATCAGAGCATTTATTCAAGCTTTGGTTACTCGGAGTGAGTTCAGATTGCTCTCTCTTTTGAGAAGGTCCCTATGACCAAACTTTGTGACACTATTAGACTTTGGGTCTGCTAGACCTTGAGGCAGCCAGCCTGTGACGGACAGCCAAGGCAGGTGGACCTGAGCTTTGCAAAATCACAATACGATGGGCCACAGTCCTCGACACCTTGAGACTGCAGCACAAACGCCAGGAGATCCCTTCCAGGCTCTGACCCAGCCTTTGCTTTCTCCAGCAAATTTTCACTTTGGAGTCTCACTAAGGAGGGGAGACCAGGCTAACGTATGGGTGTCTCCAAGTTCACGTCTGACGAACTATCCGCCAGCCCAGTTGCGTCAGCCTGCTCTCTCCTCCCCGGGGCAAGGCGCGCCCTGCCCTGCAGGCTTTGTGCTCCGTGGTGCCTGGCCCAGCTTTGCAAGGTGGTCCTCTGCTCGCCCGGTGAGGATTCGTCCCTTTGGAGCTGTTCAGTTCTTTCACATTTTGTTGTATCCTTCTGCCTTCGGTAGCTTTGCAGATGGATTTGATTTTGGTGATTTCTTGCGGCTTCCTTAGAAATGAGCTCATTTCACCACCTTCTGAGCGCTGAACGGAGGTGGAGGCTCCTATGACAGCAACATTTAGCAAGTTCCGAGAGAAGGGAATCACCCGATGCTTTGGGCACCCGTAATTCCCTTCTCCTGGAACTTGTTGTATCTTTTGATGCCCCCAGAGTCTCTCTGACTCCCTGCACTGGGTTAACGGTCTCTCTCTGGGAGACTCTGGGGGCATCAAAACCATTGGGGGAAGTTCCCAAAGGCAGAGTGCTTCAAACCAAGGGAACGGGGGCAGGAGAAAGGACAGAACAACAGGGGTATGAGAGAAGACAGTTTCTCCTCTTGTTAGAGAGGAGAGGATGAGGGTGGAAGGACCTCAAATACCTGCTCTGTCCAGCAGGGTGGCCTCAGCCCCCTGCGGCTACTGGGCATTTAAGACACGACTAGTCCAGGCTGAGAGGTGTGACAGCTTCCTATCGCTATAAACGGGACTTCAAATCCACTGTGAACCTCTGGATTTATAGTTTACACTATAAATGTATAGATGATCTATAATTTATAATTATAGATAAGTCCATAATTTATAGATTTACATTATAAATACACCATAAATCCAGCTAGGCACACTGGATTTCAAATACTCGGTAAGAAGTAGAATAAGAAATATCTCCTTAACAATTTTTATCTTAATAACATGTTGAAATAATATTTCAGATACGTTGGATCACATAAAACATATTAAAATCACTGTCACCTGCTTGTTCCTACTTTTTTCAGACAATTGAAAACAGCATTTGTGGTTTGCATTATATTCTTATTGGACAGGACAAAGCTAGAGAGTTTTGTAGCACCAGACCCTGAAAGGGTCCTACGAGCCATTGTAGGGGGTTGAAGGAACACAGGTGGGATGGGGATGATATGCTGGGGAGGGCTGGGCTTCAGAGGGTTAACAAACACCTGCTGGGGTCCTGAGTTCTGAACCAGCGGAAAGTCAGAAGCAAATGTCAGGCAGGTGGGAATAAATATAATAGTTTCATTGCTAGTAACTACATCCAGGGAGAGAACACTGGGTCAGTATCTGCTACGGGCTTGCTGGCCATTCACCAGAGAACTGAATTCACCCACTGAGACACTGGGCAGTGGGCAGCCCGCAGGCAGGTTCCTCCTAAGGCACGGCTTGAGAACGGATGAGCTCTGTGGGGAGACAGATCCCGGGGAGCAGAGAGAGGGGCACGGGCTGAAATCCACGCTCTTTCTCCCCCTAACAACCCCCTCCCCCAGGAGACTCTGCCTTCTCTGGGGAGGAGGGCGGGAGGGAACCAAGAGAAGCCAGAGTCGGGACGCCGTCTGTGGTCCAATGATAAGAATTTCCCCTCGCTGCTGTGACAAACCTTCCTAAACGTAGTGTCTTGAGACAATGCAGGTTTACTGTCTCACAGTCAGTCCTGCAGACCAGAAGTCTGGTCTGGCTGAGCGGCCCACTCTGGCTTTGAGAAAGCTAAAAATAAAGGTGTCAGCCAGGCCGGGTGTGCTCCTGGCCTCCTCCCAAGCTTGTTCAGGCTGTGGACAGAATCCCCGGTTTCTCACTGTTGGAGATAGGTTCCCATTTCCTCCCTGGAGGTCAGCTGTGGTCACTGTCAGTTCTTAGAGGCCTCTCTGCAGCCCTGGCACGGGGGCCCCACACCCCTCAGAGCCCACAGTGCTCACGAGTCCTTCCCAGGTTTGGAAGCACTGTGGCCTCTCTGCAGCCCTGGCACGGGGTCCCACACCCCTCAGACCCCACAGTGCTCACAAGTCCTTCCCAGGCTTGGAAGCACTGGGGCCTCTTGTTTTGCTGAATGTCCCCTGATTATCAATTCCTCCAGTCAAAAAAAAGATGGGTTTGTTGTTAAGGGCTCCCGTGATTAGATTATTCCCACTTAGATAATTCTGGATAATCTCCCCATCTTGAGCTCCATAATCAATCATATCTGCAATGTCCCCTTTACCAAGCAAAGCCACACGGTCACGGATATGGGGAGGAGGGCACCTCCCGGCGGGACTACCGTCCTGCTGCTATGAATGTGAAAGCAATATAGCAACATCACATACTTGAACACATACTTTCTCTTACTACGACTTTCTCGGGAAGTCATTAGAATTCAAAGCTCTTTTCCCTCTTTCAGGGTCCCCTTTCGGAAAGTGGGAAAAGCCCTAAAACTCACACGTCCAGCAGTTGCAGTAACGCCAGGCACAGGGCAAGTGCTGTAAAGTAATGTAAGTGCAAATCATGGCTTTGTACAAAAGATAGTGACCTACTTACTCGACAAGCCACCAACCGGCACGCCTGCACCCACAGGTCAGTCTCGAGTCCGTCAGGCTCACACCAACTGCCCCTGAGGCCTCACAGCCCTGAGCCTGCTCCCTGGCAGAGATGCTGGTCCCCACCTGTTACTCTGCTTCCCACCTGCCCAGCATCTCCGAGTCTCTAAGTTCCCAGGCAATGTGCCAGGTTTTTTCTATCTTCAGGAACCAACTGAATTCAAGTGGCATTCTGCGTGGGGAGTTTGTGTGTTCCGGCCTGATTGACTGAGAGCTACAGAGGGGATGACGTGAGGGTTCTGTTGAAGCCACTTTAGTTCAGATGCAACTTTTCTCAACACCTCAATTCTTCACCACCAAAGAGCAGTAGTAGCAGGTGGATGTAATCATACCTGCCCTTGGAGCAGAGCCCACCATGCAGAAGGCCCCAAGGCACTGGGTGACTATGTATACCACTTCCCCCCCTTGGTCCAGCCTGGCGTGACCCTGACTATTTGGAATTGCGTATTGCAAAATACATCCCTGTCTATGCCCCAGAGAGAAACACTCCACCACGAACCACGGCCACCAGCTCTGGCTTCCTGTGCTCTGCGCAAAGCCAGCACCTGACCCCACAGGGCATCCCTGAGCCCTCGTCCTCAGCCAACTCTGCCCTCTCACCCATCCATCCATCGGGTGCCCTTCACCCACTTTGTGAAAGTTAGAGACTACATTTACTGGAATACTTAATAGAAATTTAAAACGCTATTTCAGCTGTGTGAGTGATTTTTTTAAAGGGCTCGTTTTGTTGAATTACTTTGATGGTGCTTATTTGCTTATTTTTTTGTTGGTTTGGGGTTGTTTTTTTTTTTTGATACTCTCGTTTCAAATAGGTGTGTCTGGACCCTACTGAACCCATCAGTTATGTTTTGTTTTTGTTTGTTTGTATATTTGTCTGTTTTTTCCTCCCACAGCTTTTCAGAACTCAGGTGTCCGAGCAAGTATCTGCAGGGTTTGTGTAGCCTGAATTACTGATTCAGGACCCTGCCACCCTTTCCTGAGGGGCCTGCTGCTTGGGGGGCCCCCCCACATGCATGAGACGGAAGGGAGTCTTTCCCCCACTGCAGCCAGGTCAGCCACATGACCTACTTCAGCCAGTGGCGTGTGACAGGGAGTGACGGCCATGATCTTCAAACCTCGCTGGGTCCCACTATTTTCTGTTCACTCCGTTGTTCTGAGCCTGAGAGGTGAAGCCTGGGGAGGGGGCGGCTGCAGTGCAGGAGAGAACATACAGCAGGGCCGCTGCAGCTCAGAAAAGCCGAGAAATGAGTGTGGGAGGCAGCGCCTCATGTCTCCAGGCCACTAGGACTGGGGGTTGTGTGTTCCCAGAGCCCCAGGGATGACAGCCAGCCAACGCACCTGTTTCCTCAGGAATATCAACCCTCGCTCAGCCCCAGGCCACCTCTCTGGCACAGAGTGGGCTTCTTAGGACGTACACTTCAGTCCACAGCCATCTTCCCAGCTGTGGCAGAATTGGAAGCCACAGGTGCCGCAGCTAGAAAATGAAATAGGTTTCAGGGCACACCCAGTGTGGCATAATGTCACGGTCTTTGCTGGGCTAACAACTCTCTGGGACTGACTGGCCAGTTCTTGTTACCTCCATCCAGCTCGGCCCGCCTGGCCTTACAGAGACACACATCTGTGACCAGGCGTTGTCTGGGCTAGAAAGTCAGACCGGGTGCCCTTGACAGTATAAGGGAGAGAAGATGGAGATACCTACCCAAAGAGCATCGCCCCAGAAGTGAGGGGAAGGTGGCTCTTCAAAAAGGAGCCAGTGTCTGAGAGCACCAAGCGCCCCTTGAGTGAGGCTGAAGGAGCGGCAGCTTCCTCTAGTGTCCTGGAGAGTCCGTGTCAGCGGGAAGCAGCCAGATTTCAGCGACTGGAGAGCTCGGGCCATGGCTGGGAGTCGGGGAGACAAGTGGAGGCAACTTTCAGAATAGAGGTGGCAGGAAATGGCAGGTGCACGCGGGGGCGGCTGGAGGAAACCAGCGACAAAGGCATTTTATTTCAGATGGAACATTCTCACTTCATTCTTAAACGCTTGGGTAAAAACAGAAGGGTGTTTCAAATCTTTGAGGTGTAAGGAGAGAGAAATCACAGGCAGAGAACAGGTGGGGGTCAACTCTGGCCTGGGAAAGTTCACTTCTCTCAGTCAGTTAAGAGGGAAGGAAGTGGGAGGAGGGAAGAGGACGTGGGTGTGGAGAATTGAGGACAGGAGAGGCACTTCCCAGCTTTTATGAATACCTGCCAGGACTAGTATGATGAAGAGGGAGAGAGTGGGGCCACGGGTGTGGGGTGAGGATGGGAGACAGAGAGTGGGGGCGGGGGCGAGGCTGGGGGACAGAGACTCAGGGGTGAGGGGAGAGGATGGGGAACAGAGAGTGGGGGTTGAGGGTGAGGATGGGGACAGAGTCAGGTGTGGGCAGCGAGGATGAGGGACAGAGTCAGGGGTGGAGGGCAAGGATGGGGGACAGAGAGTGGGGGTGGGGAGTGAGGATGGGAGACAGAGAGTGGGGGGCGGGGGGCAAGGATGGGGGACAGAGACTTAGGGGTGGGGGGAGAAGATGGGCGACAGAGACTCAGGGGTGGGGGGAGAGGATGGGGGACAGAGAGTGGGGGTTGAGGGTGAAGATGGGGACAGAGTCAGGTGTGGGGGGCAAGGATAGGGAACAGAGAGTCAGGGTTGTGGGTGAGGATGGGAGACAGAGTCGGGGGTGGGAGTGAGGATGGGGGACAGAGAGTGGGGGGTGGGGAGTGAGGATGGGGGCAGTTGCTGGAGGGTGGCAGGTCACTGTGATGGGATGACTTGGTGAGGATGGGGGGCGGTTGCTGGAGGGTGGCAGTCACTGTGATGGGATGACTTGGGTGGGTCTCCCTGGTCCCCAACTATTTTCCTGAGTTCAGATGGAATAATTGGATCGCAGCAAACCTTCTTACTCTGTAAGAAGGGATTTGGGGCTTCTAAGCTAGAGCTCTAGGTCCCCAAAGACCCAGAGGCAGACGGAAGCCAGGTGCAGGGGCCACCCTGGGTAGACTGGCCGAGTCTCTGCTCAGCGCCTCCTGCCTGCTGCCCCCTGGCTCTCTCTCTCCTCCCTCCCCACTGCCAGCATGGCCTCTGCTCTGGCCTCTCCCACCTAAAAATTGCTCTGAGCAGACTGAGGAAAGGCTGTGCTTGGGGGAAAATAAAGGAGTAAGAATGGACGTGAACCTGGCTGACACACACCAGTTACAGTTACTGGGGCTGTGGGACTACACCTGCCTCGAAACTGCCTCAGGTCCCCTCCCCCACAATCCCCAGTCCCCCTCCTCCCACTTACTTCCAGCTTGACAAGGGATGTGCAGAATAAAAAAGGCCACATGTGCATGTAATGACCAGGTGTCCCTCTCCCTGGCTGTGGGCCAGATGGCTATGACGGAAGGGAGGCCTGTGTCCTCACAAAACCTGTATGTTGAAGGCTTGACCCCCAGTGTAAAGGTATTTGGAAGTGAGACCTTTGGGAGCTAATTAGGGTTAGATGAGATGGTTAGGGTGGGGCCTGATGATGGGGTTAGAGACCTTACAGGAAGGAACTTCAGAGAGTTCAGTGTGCTTGTTCTCTCTCATCTCTCTCTCTCCCTGTATTTCTCTCTCTCTCTCTCTCTTTCTCTCTCCCTCTCATCTCTCTCTCTCCCTGTGTTTCTCTCTCCCTCTCTCTTTCTCTCTCCCTCTGTTTCTCTGTCTCTCTCTTTCTCTCTCCCTCTGTTTCTCTGTCTCCTCTCTCTCTCTCCCTGTATTTCTCTCTCTCTCTCTCTTTCTCTCTCCCTCTGTTTCTCTGTCTCTTTCTTTCTCTCTCCATCTGTTTCTCTCTCTCGTCTTTTTCCCTGTGTTTCTCTCTCTCTCTCTCCCTCTGTTTCTCTGTCTCTCTCTTTCTCTCTCCCTCTGTTTCTCTGTCTCTCTCTTTCTCTCTCCCTCTGTTTCTCTCTTTCTCTCTTTCTCTCTCCCTCTCATCTCTCTCTCTCCCTGTGTTTCTCTGTCTCTCTCTTGCTCTCTCCCTCTATTTCTCTGTCTCTCTCTCATCTTTCTCTCTCCCTCTGTTTCTCTCTCTCGTCTTTCTCTCTCCCTCCCTGTTTCTCTCTCTCTTTCTCTCTCCCTCTGTTTCTCTGTCTGTCTCTCTCTCTCTCATCTCTCTCTCTCTCCTTATATTTCTCTCTCTCTCCCTCTGTTTCTCTGTCTCTGTCTCTCTCTCTTTCTCTGTCTCTCTCTTTCTCTCTCCCTCTGTTTCTCTGTCTCTGTCTCTCTCTCTCTCTCCCTTCCTGTTTCTCTCTCTCTCTCTCTCTCTCATCTCTCTCTCTCTCTTTCTATCTTCCCCTTCTTTCTCCCCTTCCCCATCTCTACAACTCAGAGAGTGAGGCCTCATCAGGACTGGAACACACTGGCACCCTGATCTTGGGTTTCCAGCCTCCAGAACTCTAAGAAAGACATGTCTATCATCTAAACCTCCCAATCTACAGTACTTTCTTACAGTAGCCCAGGCTGGCTAATTCAATGGCTTATAATTTAAACTAGTAATAAACTTGAAGCCCGAAAGCTCCAGGTGTCTCGTGATGTCTTTATTACTTTTATTAGTAGTAATGTCTTTGGCTGCGACGCTAGTAGCTTCATTTCCCCTTTCATTCCATTTTTCTATGACTTGCAAATATCCTATCATAAGTGTGCACTTTTTAAATAAAAAGTATTTTCGTTTATGATTTTATAAGTTAGAAATCAGGAAAAGATTTGTCTGTGCCAGGCATCTAGAATGAGATTGCTTCTAAAATTGAGCGCTAATTTTAGAGCTAAAGTTCTCGGTAGGGAAACCTAAAGGGAAAAGTTTTATGTGACTTACATAGAATTTGTCCTGAACGCGATATATATAAAAATGCTACGAAGAGGAACTTGGAGCCACCTTCCAGGAGGAAGCCACATAAATCCTAATATAAGAGACACAGGTTAATACAACAGGTACTGCCTGGCCATTGCCGGAGGGAAAAAATAAAAATAGTTTTTGAAGGATACTTCTTTTATTTGTCTCCCGCGGAAGCTGACAAAGTGGTATCATATCACACCCGCATATGGACGTTTCACACAAATTATAAATGTGTTTGTAGTCTCCAAGAAAAACGCTTGCTGCTGGTCTGACCTGGTCCAGGGGCCAGCAGCGAGAAGCCGCAGGAATGAGCAGCTGACACAGATGCTCTTTCTGAAAACACCAAGAGCCCCAGGTGAGTAATGTTTAGGAAGAATGCTGTATATGTTTCAGGCAGAAAATTCGCCAAAAGGAAGCAACCTCCCAATTTTAGAATCCGTGTGGAAAAAGCTGAGCGTGTAAAACCTCACATCTTATCCATTTGTTCCCAGAAAGGAGGCCAGGACAGAGCCCCAGACCTGGCTTCCCCCACGTGGGGACCCCCAGGCATGCTCCTGGGTCCCAAGGGGTCTCTCCAGGAACTTGCTTTGGGGCAGGAAGATCCCTGTGATGCTACTGACAGGGACCCCCAGAAGCTGACCCTTGAGCATGAAGGGGGCTTCACGCTGCCCATCTGTCCCCAAAGAATTTTGTTGAAATAGATAGACCTCTTGGGCTTGGATAAAAGTGATGTTCTAGAACAGGGATTTTTAACTGGTGTGCCGTGAACGTTTTTAAAGACCATTAATTAAATTATTTTCCAAAGAAGTTCAAAGCACAGTAAGTATATTCATTTTTTTACTCTTTTTTTTTTTTTTTGAGACAGTCTCACTATGGTGCCCTCAGTAGAGTGCCATGGCGTCACAGCTCACAGCAGCCTAAAATTCTTGGGCTCAAGCAATTCTCTCACTTCAGTCTCTCCAGTAGATCTAACTACAGGCTCCCACCACAAGGCCCAGCTATTTATTTTAGAGACGGGTCTTGTTCTTGCTCAGGCTGGTCTCCAACCTGTGAGCTCAGGACAATCCATCCGCCTTGGCCTCTCAGAGTGCTGGGATTACAGGTGGGAGCCACTGCGCCCGGCACCTTTTTTTCTTTCTCTTTTTTGATCGATATAATGTAAGTGTCCTGTGGAAGTTTAATTGTAGGGACAAGTGTGCCACGAGACTAAAAAAAGGTGGGAAAACACTGAATTGGAGTGATCTTGTGAATCACTGAAAATTCTCTCTTCACCCCAGACCAGAGGGAGGGGTTTGTGCAGTGGTTAGGGCGGGTGTGTGGGGGGTTGTTGGAACTGGGTGTCACATTCCAGCCCTTCTGTATTAGCTATGTGGCTTCAGACAGGTCTCATCACTGTTCTTTACTTCTGATTCCTCAGAGGTAAGGTGCGTAGCATGATGGTGAACTCAATAGCAAGTCCGTGTTTGTTACTGCATGTGGACAGGATTCTGATGACCACGGGCACCTGGGTTCCCACATCCACCCACACACAACAGCCCCAGGACACCCCACTCTCATTTCAGAGAAGACACAGAGGGGGTTGAGGTTGACTAAACAGATTCAAACATTTGGAGAAATTAATCACCACTTGATTTATTAGTAAAAGATTAGGACTGATCATAGGATGGAGCCCTCCCTTGAATCCGTGTTGGACAGATGTCTCCTTAAAGTCCAGCATTTGGGCTTGGCCCACAGAGGATGGTGGCATCAGAAGAGACTCAGACAGACCCCCAAAGGCTGTGGGACTCACAGAGAACCTTCCCCTGGGCCAGGGACTCAGGCCTGGGGAACATCTCACCCCCCAGGCAAATCCAAGCTTCCTCTCCCAAATAATACAATCAAGTTAGAACAGGCAAATCCAATTTCTCCTTCACTTGGAGCCAGGGAGGTGAGGTGTGGGTGGGAAACTTGAAGGAAACGAGACAAGAAAGTGAGTTCTCTTTTGACAGGACGGAGAAGAAAGATGTGCAGAGGGAGAGATTTATTTCCTCCAGTAAACAGAACCCAGAGTGTTTTTCTCGTGGGCCGTTCTCATTTACCGGTGCCAGAGGAAATCATTCCCTATCATTGTCCACACACCATAAGTCACATTTAGAACTTCTTTATCAAGACCAGATAAGGATCAGAAAAAATGAGCTGCAAAGAAGGACCTGCCGCTGAAGTGGGGAAGTCATAATCTTAATATGAACGGCTTCACAGCCCAGCTAAGAGCTCATCCTTAATTTCCTACAACAATGGCAGCTTCCTCCAGCTTTTCATCAAGCCCAAGATGGGAGTCATCACAAGATGGGGAGTGATTTCTCAGCCGCTATTTTATCCGTTCCCCCAGATTTATTTATTACTCTTAAAAGCATATAACTCTTAAATTTCCCACACTTTCCTCTAGGAGGAGGGAGGGGAAGGGTGGTGAAAAATCCCCCTGGGGGGTTTGATCAAGATTTCTTGGGGTGTCTCTTTTCTTTATTTCAGGGTATGATTAATTCACCTGTTAATCTGCAGAAATGTCAGTCTCCCCACCTACGTCCCCACCCACCATGGTAAAGAGCTCTCTGCCAGTCCTTGAAATGCTCTTGATCAAAAAAAAATGTTTCTAACTACCTTTCTTTTTTTTTTTTTTAATGTTAGTTATCTTGTAAGAAAACACAGCTCTTGATAAACAAGTAGGCAGGGTGTGACACCACTGGGAATTAACTCTTCAGCGTCTTGACTAAAGAAAGCCTTTCTTCATCTTTACTGACTGCCGTGAGTAGGCTTAGGGAGAGGACCGCCATTCCACCTATGTGTTTCCAAAACTCTAAAGAGGAAGGCAAGGAAACCTGGCCTCGGCTGGATCCACCATTAGTCTCCTAAGAGATCAGACATGTAGGCTCCTCCCCGTACAGCTGACAGCCAGTGATGGCTTCTTCTTGGGGTTTCTCATTCAAGGACGGGGAGAGGACTAGGCTAGGTGACATCACTTGATGAAAAGGCAGACGTCTGCACCTCACCCTGCCATTAACACCATGGCCTGGGAGCCACGTGCTGTCATCAGCCCCCGTGACCCCTTTCGCCCCTCGCTGGTCACATGCCATATCTTCTACTGCCTGGGGGGGGTGTTTACGCTGTCCCTCCACTGTCCGGAGAGCTGTCACAGCATTCGATGAAGGGTGGTGTGTTTTTCTGCAAAATCCCGAGTTTCATCCAATTAACCTTTATCCTGTTTGTTACATCAATTTGAGCAGCTCCCAGCTACGACGGGAAAGAGTCTCTCTTTCCCTCCATCAACCCAGCCTGTTCTGCCTTCCAAGACCAGCCTGACCTCGGCAACCAGGACACCCTCTCTGATCCAGGCCTCTGCCTCCCACCTCAGCCCCATGACCCTCTCATGCAACTCACCCACCCTGGCTCACATGTAACTCACTTATGGCAATCACGCATAGTGCAGACCACGTCAGAGCCCCCTGAGGGCCAGTGGAGTCCACACAGGGGACCTTAGGGATCTACCTCTGCTGTAATGCAGAGGGGTGTGGAACAGGCACCTGCATTTTTTAAATTTTTCAGGAGCACTAGCCACCTTTGAAGGACCAGACCTTGGGGCCATACATCAACTCCAGGCACACTCAGATTGACGTGGTCTGGGAGGGCTGAGTGTGGGGCCCTCCTAAAGGCTTCCCACGAGGTTCAGTTGCAGAGGCTGGTGGAGGGACACCAACTCAAGCCTGTCAGTCGTTCAGCAAGCTGTAAGTGTCGCATGTGGGGACAGCATGGACTGGACGCTTGGACTGGCTTAGGCGCCCACCCCAAGTTCCACCACAATACACAGTGCTCCAGACCTATCCTCGTTCATCCCCAGGGCCTGGGGAGCCCCCTAAAACCTGTCCTATTCAGTTTGGGGAGAGGCCGTTCTACAAAAAATATCTCAAAATTATGAATAGAAACTTGGGTTTGAGGACTCCAAGGTGGCTTCCACAGTTCCAGGGTAAAAGAAAATCCCAGGCAGGCTTGCTGAGATTGCAGCCCTGCCTCCTTCAGTATTTCCACTGTGTTAGGACTGGGACCATCCCCACCTTCAGGTTCTCAACCCCGGCATTGTATGGGGAGATATTTCTTCTAGAGTCACAAGCAGAGGAAAACTCCAGAGGAAAGGTCATTTCTTCCCCCAGAGGATACGTCCAGCTCAGCGGGAGGCATCAGCCTTAATATATGGGATGCATTTTGCCAGGACTGTGACAGTCATTAGAAATGGGCCTTGGGTGTCATTACCCAAAGCCATCCTGGTGAAGTATGTGTCCTCTGAGCAGACAGAAAACATTCAAGAGCCCTGAGCTGAATTGGTCAGCCAAAAATACTGGAGTGCTTTATCCTTGGAAGGAAATTAAGCCATTTATTGGAGGACAGAAGTTCAGGATAATAGTTAAAGCCATCTGACATTTCCATAAATTAATAAAATGTGTATGGTTGACATAATTCAGTGTGTAGAGGCGTCCATCTCTCCTCCCCAATTCCAGATGGAGAATTCCGGGCAGTGGGGAGAAGCCAGACCCCAGGGCCAGCGACATTAGGCCAGTGCCATGGATGGACGTGCAGCATGGGAATGTGAGTGAGGGATGGGGTGAGTGTGACTTTGAAAAATCGCGGTTCGTATGGAGGCGTGGCAGAGTCTGTGGGACAGTTCAGGGTCCCCCAGGCACTGACCCTGGGTCCCTGGGCACACCCTCCTTCCTTGTGTCTCTTTCTCTACTTGTGAAACAGGGGGTAATGAGAGGACCCACTTTACAGGGATTAAACGAGATACCCACAATAAACATGGTCATTTTGCCAAAGGTCAGCTCTTATAAGGAGATATGAGGTCACATCCTCTCCCCTTCTCTCTCTCCTTTTTTTTTTTTTTTTTGTCTGAGTGGCTTATTTATATTCCAATCAGGAAAAAACACTTTGTTTTTGCTTCCTCTCTGTCTCTAGAGGTCACGAGCAACCTTTTCCAGTAAGCGCAGTAATGGGGCGATTGTACCCTCGACCTGCGTGGAGGAAGCCCAGAGCGGCGAGTAAACCTCGGACAGTATGAACCAACTCAGGGAGCTAGTAAACCTCGGACCCTCTGGGCACAGCTACAAACCAACTCAGGGAGAGTAGACAGATGAAGGTGAGTCCTCAACGAGCCCACAAGCCAAAGATCCACTGATTCTGCGCCACTGTTCAATTAGGGCAGGACACCCAACACAGCTCAGTACAAACAAACCATTTTAATGAGCGATCACAACAAAATTAATGACGCTGACAGGTAGGCACGTATCTCCATTTGTTTTTCCTGGGTACAGGCACAGTGGGATACAGAATTAGGTCACGGGACTGAGTTGGCAGAGCAGCGACGATCGTGCCTGCTCTGGGTGCCAAACCGTCTGGACTTGTTGGAAGCTGCCCTTCCTCCCCGAAACCTGGCCTGGGTGTTCTCCACGGGCCCCTGGTCCCTGAGGCTCAGGTGGGCCACTGGAGGCCGGGTGGATTTGCCTGGAGCGAGGAGAGTTGACTTCGCTGCGTACCCCTTGACCTTCTACCATGAACAAGATACCCAGGAGAGGAATTTAACTGCCCCCACCACACAGGTCCAGCCGGATCCATTCTCAGCAGACACCAGTGATACCGGTGACAATGAGTAAAACACCCCAGGCTCATCTGAGCAATCAGGATCTGAAAAATGACCCTTCTCAGATTCAGCTGTATGTGTGGATGTGACATCTGATACCCAGATTGTACAGTGAAGCTCAGGGATTTGTGGTTCCTCCCTTATCCCCAAACATGCCCCCGAACCCAACAGTTTTCTTGGGTGGTGCTTTCCCAAACCCGGGCCCCTACCCAGGGTGGTGTCAGGAAGCCGGCAGGTGAATGTCACACTGTTTCAGGGGAGCAGGGAGGCACAGCACCACGTGGGTCATCAGGAAAACTTTCCTTTCCTCTCCGCCCTCTTGACATTATCAAGGAGGCCTCTGGGCCAGCACTGGCTTGGGGACCATCTTCATGTGCCACCCCCTCACATCTGCACAGAGAGAGCTGCCTCCAGCAGGCGGGGGGAACTCCTGGAATTTGATAACGTTTTTCTTTTCATTTTGTCATTATTTTTATAGCTCATTTTACTTAATTCCACTTAAGATTAAAATTTAATTTCTTTTTCAAAGAAGTTTGTTTAGCTAGAAAAAAAATGGCTTCATTTAAATAAAACATAAGGTGCCTATAGCACAGGTGGGTGGGGAGAGATCGCCAACTTGAGAGGCACAGCCCTGGGTCAGTAGTTTTGGCCCCTGGTGGCCCAAGGAGGTGCTGGGTGGTGTGCAAGGGCAGTGGGCTGGGGTGACAGCAGGTCCCCAGACTGTAATGCCCCTCTATTTCTGCATGTTGGACTCTGCATGAATCTCCTTGGGAGGGGACTTGTGCTGCTGACGCTGAGTTCCCCAGCTGTTCTGAGTCTTCTAGGCTGGGATGAATCAGCAAGCCAGCTCAGCACTGGGTACGGGGGGACGTGCATTATAGGTTCTTAGGTCTGGGGGTTTCTCTGGAAGAAGGTAGCTCAGCTTTGACCAGGCTGCGGAACTTGAAGCAAACACCACTTGGGATGTGAGGACGGAGCTCTGCAGTCAGGGCCCCTCCTGGTCTGACACCCACCAGCGAGGTGACCTTGGACTCAGGCAATCAAGTGTGACTTTCACTGTCTGGAAAATAGGACGAAGCCTGCCCCATGTGCCATGTCACCCAAGGAGTGGCCATGGCTGCAGGTAGAGAGGGCTGCCGTCCAATTGTTCCCATGACCAGACTGTAGGAGGCACCTTTCTCCTTAATTTTTTCCTTTCCTGATGGGGGTAAATCTCCAGGATGCCCAGAGCTGGGCACCGGTGAGGCCAACCCGCGTCTCTCCAGTGGAAGCCCGGCCAGTGACGTCGGCTCACTCCAGGTTCACCTGGTGCATCCGGTCACCAAGTCCCTGTCTCTGTGTGTTTCTTCCCCTGTGCGCTCAGCAGAACCTGTGTCGGCTCAGATTGTTGTGACCACCTGCCATTTGAAGCCAATTCAGTCATTAGCAGCTTCTCTATGTTTCTATAAATATTTAAACCACCAGTACTTGGTAATCACCTCAGCATAAAATTAGGAGGGATCAGAGGACGTTGATTCACCCTGGTTATTAAAAAGTCAGCTTGATCTTTACAGCTGAGGCACTTCCTGCCACCAGGAGCAGCAAAGTGAGTGCTCAGATGCGGGTATGCTCGGGACATTTTGTCTGGTTTCGTCTTAAGCCAAACGAATGATTCTAAGGTCTGAAGCTCTCACACTACTTTCCTGGGCCTTCGTGGCAGAGGCTCCTGGCCACATTTAGGAGCAATTCTGTGCTGCACCCTGCTTCTTCTTGGCGCCTCCCCCATCCCAGCACCCTGCTTCTCCTTGGCACCTCCCCCCATCTCAGCACTCAGAAATCCCCTGCCATGCACCTGAGCCGGAGGAAACATTCCAGCTGACCATACCCACCACCTCTTTCTATCCTTGGATTTACAGATTAAGCACTCTGGAAAATGACAGGCTTCTTAGAATTAGTCTGAAATTATAGAGACCTCTTGCCAGATGGCCAGGGTACTGCTTTCAAATAAGCAAAAATACAGGAGATGTGTATTCCTTTGCAAAAATCCAGCCCAGACCCCAGGGTCAGTGTGGTGAATTGCGCTCACCCAGACTAGCACCCTTGCCCGTGCAGACATCACTAATTGATCACAGTACACTTCCCTTGGATCAAGGATTAGACCTCGGGGTCTTCTCCCGCATCTGGGTCCAGGTAAGAAGATAACTGATGAAATTTCTTTGTGGTCCTGGACCTTAGCTACATGTTTTTAATTAAAAAAGGATTTTTTTCCTTATAGAAAATATATCCTTCTATACACAAGCACAGAATTCTCATGAATTTGCAATCGATACTGACGTTAACTCGTCAAAGATTCTGACCCCCTAGTGAGTCCAGCTGAGACTGCTTGGCCATGACAGAGCTTCCAGATGAAGGTGGGGACTCACCAAAGGTCACAAGGATTTATGGAAGAGTGATGTGAGAACCACACCTCTGTGCCCTCACCTGGGGCCCTTTCCACCACAGGCTTTTAACGTTTTCACCAAACACACTCACCATCTCTGTCTGTCCGGCTCAGGGCAGACATGTGGCTGACACCCCTATGTCTACAAACATGCTGGACTGGCCCTGTGCCCTTTGCTTCCTCCATCCATGGCAGCCCCTGGCCCATCACTTCACAATGAGTGAAGAGTATGTGTTGCATCAGCCCCTCTGGGAAGAGCTTATTTTTCAAGTCACAGACAGTGTCAGTGCTTCTGTTCTGAAGCACAAACCATGGAAACCATGGAGCTTACACGGCACATTCTGCTCTCTGCAGGGAGCAGGGGGCCAGGGGGCAGCACAGATGCTCTGTGGGCAGTGCCTGGCCCTGGACTTGAGGCCAGGCCCTGAGGGGTCACTTACTAGCTGTAGTGCATATCCACCTCAGCAGGTGTTGTAGACATGGCAGGACGTTCTGGGGCACCCCAAGGCCTATGAGAGTTCACACACAAAACACAGGGGCTGGACAACCTCCATTCTGGGCTTGTCTGAGCCTGCCCGGGGCTGCTGCAACACAACAGCACAGCTGGGGGCTCAGCACAGATTCATAATGGTTCTAGAGGGTAAGACATCTTGGACTCAGGTGCTTATCAGTCCAGTTCTTGGTGAGGTCTTTCCTCCTGGCTTACAGAGATGCCCCTGCCCCCTGTGCCCTCACGGGGCAGAGAGAGCCAGTGACCTAGGCTGTTCTCTTTAGGAAGACATTAACACCATCATAGGGCCCTACTCTTGTGACCTCACCTAAACCTAATTATCCCTTAAGAAACTCATCTTCAAATACCATCACTTTGGGGCTTAAAATTCAACATGTGAATTTGGGGAGAACACAGACATTCGTCTGTAAGAAAACCTGCTCAAGAAGTTACGGGCTTCATTAGGTGGTGGTAAGGTACAGTGCTTTAGAAACACCCTTCCGATTCTGAGTGTCACATTAAATAGCCAGGCGTTGTGGCGGGCGCCTGTGGTCCCAGCTACTTGGGAGGCGGAGGCAGGAGACTCGCTTGAGCCCAGGACTTGGAGGTTGCTGTGAGCTGTAATGCCACGGCACTCTGCCCAGGGGGACAGCTTGAGGCTCTGTCTCAAAACAAAAAAAAAAAAAAAAAAGATTCTGATTTCATTGGTTGGGTGTGGCCTGGGTTTGGCCAGGAAGTTGGGAGCTTCGAGAGCACCCAGGTGATTCTAATGCTCAGACAGCGAGGGTGCAGGCCCCAGGTACCTGTATGCTTCACACATCACAGAATCTCCTGGCTGTGGGGACAAGGGATGCTAACTGGCACTGGGAGGACCTGTCGTGCCAGGCACTAAGCACAGCTCCTGCACACACGCACAGCCTCAGTCCTTGAAACACCTCCCTGGAGGAGATGTCAACCTTTCCTACCTTTCGAAATGAGTGACTGAGGCTTAAGGCACACAGCTCACCAGCACTCCGAGCCCAGATCTGACGCACCTGCTGCGCTTACACCCCTGGCCCCCCCGGTGACCAAACTCCTCCAATCGCTGCCTTTAACAAGTGACCAGTCCCCAGTGCTCCCTCTGCTCGGGAGGATGAGGAGGGAGAACTGGGCTGAGGGGCCCTTGGGAATTGGGGGAGCTGGAATGTACATTCTCACTTGGAGAGTGCCACATCTTGGTAACTGCTTGCCCTGGCTTCTAAGGACCAAGAAGTGATGAAGGAGGAGGGACTGAGCTGAGAGACTCACCAGTCATGGACCCGTCCCTAGATCCCCCTCGCTTGGGTCAGCTGCAGGGGTAGGTTCTTCATTTCATATCTTGGTGCTCAGAGGCTGCACCTTTCTGAGCAGGTGTTTCTGCCATGCAGGCTGTGGCTCTGGCACCCCCTGGGCTGGAGAGTCAAAGCCAGGTCCAAATAGCCCTTCTTGGACCGAGCTCAGGGTGGCTAGCACCCCGCAGCCGGCCTCTTCGGGGCCCTGGAGCTCTCCGTGGAGCGTGGAGCATGAGCCACAGCTTCTAGCAAGCGAACTGCTGAGAGTTTCCAGCTCATTTCCCCGCATTATCCCAGGTCTGTGGATAAACAAAAAAGCCATAATAGCTCTTGGTGGTATTGTAATTGGCATTAGCTGTGTTTTAATTAGTAAAAGGGAGAAGAGGAGGAGGTCAGAGGAAGGCTCTTCCCCCACTGCCTCCTCCAGGGTGTCCGCGCCCCTCCCAGGAAGGCTCGGAACCCTGGGCTCCTCACGGAACCACCCACTGGTTGGTCGCTGTGATTCATTCACAAGCTGCGTCTCTTCTGGAATCTAAGCCAGGCTGCCCAGGTTAACACTTTGGTCCCGAAAAATGTGAATGCGGGGGCTGCTCTGTTGCCAAGCACGGTCCAACGGTTTGGGAAAAGGAGATTTTCGGATTGAAAGGCAGGTT
Source organism: Otolemur garnettii (assembly GCF_000181295.1). Classification (NCBI taxonomy): domain Eukaryota; kingdom Metazoa; phylum Chordata; class Mammalia; order Primates; family Galagidae; genus Otolemur; species Otolemur garnettii. The sequence continues at coordinate 3,047,296 of NW_003852462.1, forward strand.
CAGTGTCAGATCTGGAGGCAGGTGGATGAAATGGAGGACGACTGTAGGAGGGGACAGAGGCTCACGCCCCAAGTGGCATGAATGGCGAGGCCTACCCCACTGTCTGAAGGCTTCCCTGACTGACATGTCAAATTAGATTTACTGGGACAGGGAGGGGCCTGGAGCAATCCAGAGCAGGGAGCAGGGGGATGAATCCACTATTAAAACCTGCTAGTGACAGGTTGGGGGAAGGTCTGGGCAGTCTTAAAAAGTTCATTCAGGAGCCTCCAGAACTGCAAATTTACCTACCAGAGGAAACTTTGGGAAAGCAACAAGTTAGTTCAATATCCATTATTTAGATTACTTTTAACCCATTTGCTAAATTTGGAGGCAGCACAAAAAAAAAAATGGGCACGACCTACTCACATTGAACAGAAAGACGGTGTGCGTCAAAGAAATGGAAAAACCTCAAATGCACCCAGCTCTTACGGGCTCTGTCTTATTTGGCGGGGAGACCCACTGCAGTAAAGATGGACTGGGCACATGACCCACGACGCCTGGATCATTTGCAGGACTCACGAGGTGCCCACTGATGGCAGATGCCAGGCTGGATGGCGCAGAGCCCAGTGACAGGACGGGAGTTTGACAACATAGACCCTGAAATCGCACTCTTCTCTCCATATGGACGATGCATGTCGGAGATGCCATCCTTCTAGTGTGGCATGAGGACAGATCCCCCATCTTCTTCGTTCCTCACCCCACCTCCCTCCCCATGTGGGTCTAGTCCCTGGAAGGTCTGTGCCAATGTTACTTTATATGGAAGAAGGTCTTTGTAGACGTAGAGTCTGTGCAGGTTAAAGACCTTGAAATGAGACTGGTCTGGATTATCCGAGTGGGCCCTGAGGCAATCACAGGCGTCCCCGAGAGAGAGGCAGGCAAGGTTTCACACACACACAGAGGAGGCCTGAGGTTTCACACGCACGCAGAGGAGGCCTGAGGCAGGGACTGGAGTGATGTGGCCACAAGCCAAGGAAGCCTGGAGACGCCAGAGCTGGCAGAAGCAAGGAAGCACCCTCCCTGGAGGCTTTGGAGAGGGGGAGGCCCCACTAGTGTCTCGAGTTTTGGATCTTGCCCACCAGAATTGTGAGAGAAGAAATTTCTGTTGTTCCAAACCAACCAGTTTGTGGTAATTTGTTTTGGCAGCCCTGGAGGCTCACACAGGTGGTGGTAGTAGAAGATCTTCAGTGGAGAGATGTTGGCAGCCTGGGGTCGGGCTCAGGAAGACGAATCCAGTGGGAGCCGCCATGCATGGCCTGGAGGAGGGGGTCTGAGATCTAGGTGACTTCAGACCTGTGTACACCCATCACCAGGTTGTAGGATTGGTGTCACCCAGAGTGTGAAGGAGATGAAAATGATACACTGTGGTAACCCGGGGAGGAGGGTGACAATGTGGGCAGAGTCTCCTGCAGGGATGAGTGAGGTGATGACCCCACTGTCGCCAGGACAGAGGAGTCAGAAGTGAGAGACTGACCAATGCTGCCGCCCAGGAGCTGGCAGGGAAGGGATCCCTTACACGGGTGTCTCTCGGGAGGGACCACAGTGCTGTCCTCCCGGGTCAGCATCTGGACACGCTGAGGTCAACCAAGGCCTTCTGAGCACCCCAGGAAGCAGCTGACCCTAAAGACACCTTGCAAGGAGAAGCCCCATCCTTCCATCACAAATCTCCAGCTTCTGAGGCCCATCCAGTTATGGAAATGCGGAGAGTATGTGTGTGTGTGGGGGGGAGGGCATGGAGGAGAGAGAAGAGAGAGAGCGAGCTGTCTGTGTTTCTCTTTTGACAATGCTCTTGTTTATCAAGCTCCCTTAAACCAGTGATTTTTAACTGGCCTTCCATGAAAGGATCTTAGGGGTGCTGAAAAAATTTTTAAAGATCATTAATTAAATTATTTTCAAAAGAAGTTCAAAGCAAAGTAAGTATATTCTTCTTCTTCTTCTTTTTTTTTTTTTTTTTGATTAACATAATTTAAGCATGCCATGAAAATTTAACTACAGGTTCAATTGTGCCATGAGATAAAAAAAAAAAAAAAAAAGCTTGAAAAATCCTGCCTTAAATTGTGGGTCCCAGAGTAGCAGACCCTGAGCAGAGTCCCGCTGGGAAACCAGTTCTGGTTTCTCTGGAAGACATTACTTCTTCACCCTGGAATCCAGAACAAGGAAATTTTCTGGATAATAACCACGGACGTTAGTGTTTTGGAGCTAAGACAGCTTCTTACTGACAAGACTCAAATGCTTTGTATATATTTTTTTTCTTTGAGACAGAGACTCACTCTGTCATCCTGGGTAGAGTGGTGTGGTGTCATAGCTCACGGCAACCTCAAACTCCTAGATTCAAATGATCCTCTTGTCTTAGTCTCCCAAGTAGTTGGGACCACAGGTGCCACCACAACACCTGGCTACTTTTTCTATTTTTAGTTCTTGCTTTGCTCAGGCTGGTCTCAAACTCCTGAGCTCAAGGGATCCACTCCCTTCAGCTTCCCAGAGTACTGGGGTTACAGGCATGAGCCATGGCACCCGAACATACTTCACATCTTTAAATCATCCTCACCTAGCAGAGATTTTATCTCTCACTCACAAATTAGGGGCACACTTTCAGGGACAGATGGTAGATGATGGGGCAGGGAACAGGAAGTAGGGGGCTCTCCCCTGCCTTGGGGTACACGTGGCCCGGCGGAGAGCTATTTGATCCCAACTCAATCACTGAATGGTTCAGCCGACCGCAGCCTCCTGCCATCTGAAAATGTGATCAAAAGAGCCCCACTGTCCCCATCGAAGGCATCAGTAAAAATACTGCATGGGCCCCTGCTACTCACCAAGTCCTCATGCCAATCAAGAGAACAGTCCTGGGCTGGGAGCTGTCTGCACTCCACACCCTGGGTTTTCTTCAAAAAATTACCCCTCTCTCCAATTGCTTAACATATTCTGCTTTGCATTATACCTCCTTGGGAGGTTACTCACTCCTCTTCTTCCTTCCCCCACCACACTGAGAGTGATGCAGGCTTCGTATCAAATCCACTTCTCATTGATTTTCAACGGGAAAGTTGCTGTGCAACCTGGGGCCAGCCAGTCCACCTCTCCAGTCCTCACTCATCTAGAAAATAAAATGTTATCTTATTCTTCTCAGGGTTGTCGTGAGACTCCCAGGAAACAAGATTGGGGGAGATGATTCTGTCTGAACACACTTGAGCACTTGCTGTTTCCTGAAAGTGCTTTCAGGACATAGAGCCCATTTCTGTGGCCTGCATCCCATCTGGAACCAGGCTTAGCTGTGCACATTTTTACCTGTCTCTTACTGGGTCGTTTGTCCCCAGGTCCAAGGTGCACACATGCACCCACTCCTACCACCCAGAACAGCACAGGGAGCCAAGTACTCACCGAGCAAGTATTGCTGAAGGGATCCAGAAATGAATGATTTGGTCAATACCTCGATGCGTGCATGCGTTTGTGTGCTAATTTCTGTAAAATATTGTTTAAAAAATCAGATCCTGAGTCACGAATGTGAGACAAAAATTAGACTTGGCTTCTGCGTGTGGCAGCTTTGCCAACCTCATAACCTACCAGAAGTGTAAAAGCTACGTGCACCAAATTTAGATAGCTCAGCCAAACAAATGCAAACCAGAACTGATTGTGGAAAGTCAGCTGAGAAATAACAGTTACATTCTACGCAGTGTTAGGATTAAATGCATACGAAACCCCTGTCTTGCCAAACGGCCTTCAGCCAAATTTTACAGCATAGGCAAAGCTGAGGAACTGCTCCTTGACTCAGAGTATAAGAAATTTAAGAAGGATCCCCTCCCAAAGATTTCAAAACACCCAGCCAGAAATTGTGCTTTTCTGATGCCTTCTGTGGGAAAGAAGAGTTCCAAGATGAGACTTGCTGTCCTCCGACTGCCTTTCTCATGAGCAACAAAATGTTTGACTTTCTTCGAATAGATTTGTCATTTTACTTCAAGTACCCGGCACTATTGACCCGTGGAACCTCAATTTCAAAGCCATTAAAATCTAATTTTCCACATTGTGCCCCCAAGAGATTGACTAACTTTCAAAAAATAATTCATTTTCTTAAAGAAAAAAAAATGCATATCTCTCTCTATATTTTCTTTTTTATTCTTTAAAAGAAGTCAAGGAGCACTGCTGTCAGCGCTGCCATTATCCCTCTCCCGGGCGCCTTTCTTGCAAAAGAATGTAAGTGCTCCTCTGACAAAGTAAGGTTTGGTCACTGCGGAATGAAGGCTGTGTTTATGGGGGAGAACTGCCACTTACTGACACATTATAAAGGACCCACTGTCACATTGTACCAGCAAGAAAGGAGGAAAGAAGACTCAAGGTTATTTGTTTTGGAAAATAACAGATGTGTCAAAGAATAAGCAGAAAAATGTTTCCAAGGGGAGAATGTCTTGTTGCAAATTTCAGGATCCCGAGACCTCTAAAATTTAATTTTTTTCCCCTTCAATTGTTAAACTGAGCCTCTCTATTTAAAATTCTGGGATCAGAATACCTAATGAGAGAGCGTCCACACAGGCAGGTGTAGATAAACCCGTACACAGAGGTCTCAGTGAACTGAAGGGAATCTCATGAGTACTGGTATCTGGGGCCCATTAAACCTGCCTCTTCACAACACATGCAATGTGGGCCTTGGAACTGAAAAGGGGCATTCATGAACAATTAGGGAAACCCAGATAAAGTCTGGAGATGAGCTACTGACATTGCACCTCCTTTAATTTATTGGTTTGTGTAATTGTGCTGTGGTTATATAGGATGCTACATTAGGAGCAGGTTGTATGGCAGTTGTACAAAGGTTGAGCAGAGGTTGCACAGTGGTTGTATGGAGACTGTACACAGGTTGTATGGAGGTTTTATGGAGGTTGTGCAGTGGTTGCATGGAGGTTGTAGAGGTGCTACAGAGGTTTTATGGAGGTTGTACAGAGGTTGTATGGTGGTTCTACAAGTGGTTGTACAGAGGTTGTACAGTGGTTGTAAGGAGGTTGTA
>NW_003852462.1:3052341-3052555 GCF_000181295.1 Otolemur garnettii
TATGGAGGTTGTACAGAGGTTGTATGGTGGTTCTACAAGTGGTTGTACAGAGGTTGTACAGTGGTTGTAAGGAGGTTGTATAAAGGTTGTACAGTGGTTGTATGGAAGTTGTATAGAGATTGTATGGAGGTTGTACAGTGGTTGTATGGAGGTTGTACAGTGGTTGTATGGAGGTTGTAAGGAGGTGTACGGAGGTTGTATGGAGGTTGTACAG
>NW_003852462.1:3052575-3081609 GCF_000181295.1 Otolemur garnettii
GAGGTTGTACAGAGGTTGTATGGAGGTTGTAAGGAGGTGTACGGAGGTTGTATGGAGGTTGTACAGTGGTTGTATGGAGGTTGTACAGAGGTTGTGTGGAGGTGTGTGGAGGTTGTATGGAGGTGTATGGAGGTTGTACAGTGGTTGTATGGAGGTTGTACAGCTGTAAGGAGGTTGTATGGAGGTTGTACAGTTGTTATAAGGAGGTTGTACAGAGGCTGTATGGAGGTGTATGGAGGTGTATGGAGGTTGTATGGAAGTTGTTTAGAGGTTGTATGGAGGTGTATGGAGGTTGTACAGTGGCTGTAAGGAGGTTGTATGGAGGTGTATGGAGGTTGTTTAGAGGTTGTATGGAGGTTGTACAGTTGTAAGGAGATTATATGGAGGTATATGGAGGTTGTACAGTTGTTGTACAGAGGTTGTACAGTGGTTGTAAGGAGGTTGTATGGAGGTTGTATGGAGGTGTATGGAGGTGTATGGAGGTTGTATGGAAGTTGTTTAGAGGTTGTACGGAGGTTGTATGGAGGTGTATGGAGGTTGTTTAGAGGTTGTATGGAGGTTGTACAGTTGTAAAGAGGTGTATGGAGGCTGTATGGAGGTTGTACAGTTGTTGTAAGGAGACTGTACAGAGGTTGTACAGAGGTTGTATGGAGGTTGTACAGTTGTTGTAAGGAGGTCGTAAGGAGGCTGTATGGAGGTTGTACAGAGGTTGTATGGAGGTTGTACAGAGGCTGTACAGTTGTTGTAAGGAGGTTGTACAGAGGTTGTAAGGAGGTTGTAAGGAGGTTGTACAGTTGTTGTAAGGAGGTTGTAAGGAGGCTGTACGGAGGCTGTACAGAGGTTGGCCCACAGCAGGTGTTCACTGGTTCTTTCTGGGCCATCTCCTGCAAGTCACGTCATAGCCAGTGAGCACACCATCCATGTGGTCTGTAGAGGCCTAATTCAAATGATAAACCTGAAGTTTAACAAGGATGCTCAGGTTGGACCTGCAATGCTGGCAATGTGAAGGAGGGTCTGAGCACATTGACACGGTCACGAGGATGATGGGAAAGGAGACACAAAGTTCAGGGTCCATGTCTAGGTGTCCAATGGGGACATTAAATCAGCAGCAAAGCTTTAGAGCTCTTGCAATAAGGACCATTATTTTTAACATATACAGGTGGGTCTGCAATGGACCAACACACCCCAGGAGCCACAAGCAGCTTAGAGACCACTATACATTTTCCTCGTTCTCCAAGCGATGAGTTTTTCCCCCTCCTGCTCCTTCATTCTATGTGAAATTCTGTAAGTCGGTTCCTCCCGAACCCTGCAGTCTGATACTCCGGGACTTCTCCTTTTCAGCCTCACTGACTCATGAGAGCAGTCCCAAGGGAGCTCGGCGAGAGGCCACGGTGCAGAGGGGAGGCCGGAGGGGGAGAAAGGCCTTTCCAAGGCTGGCTCCACCAAGCCCTTGCTGTGCAGCCCTGGTCACCCCTCCCTCTGTGCCTGTTCCCTGGTCCCAACTCAGATGAGGACAACGCTGCCGCACCACATTACTGGGGAGATAAGTGCAACCAGCTTCCCAAGCAGCCTGCAGCAGCCGCGGGCAACACTCACACTTGGTAAACGTCAGGCGCTGTCACCACCCTTTGTGATCCTGGTGGAACCCGCAGGGATCTGGCTGAGGCTACAGGCACAGGTTTATGCCAAAGACAAAGTCTTGCTGTAGAACCCTGAGCAGAACAAAAGCAAACCCTCAAACCACCAGCAGCCTTGCTTTCCTGCACCAAGGACGTGGGCAGAGGACAAGAGGACCCTGAAGGGCAAAGGTACCAAGAGAAACTAAAGAGGCAGAGAGGGTTTGGGCAGGGACAGTCCTACAGGAACCCGCAGAAAGCGACCAACTGGACCAGCCAGAGGGGTGGGCGTGGCTTGACCGGTGGGCGTGGCTCGCCAGGAAGCCCCTCCCCACCCACACAGACCCCTCCTTCCCTCCATGAGCACCCAGGGCATTCACGGGGTAAATGCACAGGACATCAGCATCGAGGGAGGTTTACAAACCTTCTTCTCGAAATGATTTCAGGAGGTTTCGACAATGGAGACATAAAAATAAGATGACTTGGAACAGCGATGTGGGCAAAAGAACGCTTCTGGAAAGTCGCTGCAGGAAACTCCAGCCTGTGGTACGCAGGTGCCATCAGGATTCCGGGCACGTGGCTGCTCCTTGGCGTCGCTGTTACCATAAACGGGGTGTCATTCGCTGTGTCCCCACAAGAACCCCAAGAGACCGGCACGAGCGCCGTCCTCATTCACCGGTGTAAACCAGGAGGCTCCCTGAGATTAAGTGAGGTGCTGAAGGTCACGCGACTCAGCGGTGGCAGAACTGGGGCTCCAACCAGACCGTGAGCCTCTCAGTCCGAGACCCAAGCCTGTGCTGCCCCTGAGTCTGTTTAAACAGAACATCTTGCCCCTTTCTGGGTCTGCATCCCTCGGCATCTATCTCCTTGCCCACAGGAGATGCTCAGTTCATGCTCCTGGAGTCAGTGAGGCCAGCTGCACTCCAAGCCAGAAGGCTGTCACCGCTGTGGTCCTGGCACGCGCATCCTGGCGAGCTCCGCTCCGCGTGGGCCGCGTCAGGGGGGACTCGGGAGGAGGAGCCCGCAGGCCCCGGGACCCTCTTGTTAGAGCTGAGCTCTTAGAAATGTGCATCACGCTGAGGCTGCAGGCTCACGTCTCCCACAAAGTTGAAAATTTAAATTCTCATTAGGCAGAAGAGTCTATTCCGTACTTATTTCATCTGGGTGAGGAGCTGGTTTGAGTGCAATCAGGCGGAATTTGCTGGAGCATCTTTGGAGGCGCACGCGGGGGAGGCAGCTGCAGCCGGATGGGTCTGTGCGTTTCAGTTCTCTCCTTGAGGACCATCTGTTTCCTTACGCCGTTCTATATATACCTCCCCTCTGCCTTACACACACACAGGCACACACTCTCACACACACACATTGCCCCCCACCCCACCCGCCGCAGCAGGATCTACACGTGTAATCCACATTTCCGTGTGCCAGGCTCATAGAATAGAATCCCAGCTAGGAATCTAAATTTGCTGCAAAGAGGTCTCCAGATCCTGGTAGCCTGGACGCATGCGTCTGTGTGCGTGCGCAGCGCGCCACGTCCCAGGTCTTCACCTGATGCGCAGGAAGAAAGAAGATTCCGAGCTCTGCTCGTAGGGTCTGATAATCCCTTTCTAAAGAGGGCAAGGTGGTCCTGAAGCCCTTTCAGCACAGTGACAGAGCTCAAGGACATCCCATCACCCCAAGAGCAACATGCCCTACATCCGTGCACGTCCTCCTGCTGGCTCGCTGCTGTCCTCGGCACCTCTGTTCTCCCCACACCCATGGAATGCTGCCCTCCTGCCAACCTCCAGCCGCATTCCTCAAGGTCGCATTTCCACTCCCACCCCCAGCTCTGCAGACAAGCTCTCACGGCCTGAGACCATCCCAAACCTGCAGCTCCATCTTTTCCCTCAATATCTGTGTCCCCAGGCCCTTCCGTCTCTTTGATACCACCTTGAAAGTTCTTACTCAGAACCTGCAGGGCTCCCGGCGAGCTGGAGCACAGAGTCATGGAATCCCTTTCCCATCCCTCTGAGCTTCCTGTTTCAACCTGTTGACAGAGGCATTTGGCCCTTCCAGTGATGGAAACTCCCTTACAGGGAAGAGGCAGGCGGGCTCTGCAGTTACCCCAGGTGCACGGCCAAGTTTCCCGTGATACCAACCTGTTCCTGTCGGGGTTTCAGAAAGCAGAGCCCATCCACCCCAGCTCGCTTTGAGAAGGCAGCATCAGGCCTTAGGGAAGAAGAGGGTGTTTTTATTTTTGAGTCCTGGGAGTCTGTTGAAGCTGATTGTTAATTACATCCATCGTATTAGTTCCTTTTTGCTGCTTTAACAAAATGCCTGAGACCGAGTCATTTATATGTAATAGAAATGTATTTGTCACGGTTCCGGAGGCTGGCAAGTCCAAGATCAAGGTGCTGGCAGGCGTGGTGTCTCGCAAAGGCTGCTCTCTGCTTCAGGATGGAGCCTTGCTGCTGTGGCCTCTGGCAGGGAAGAAGCCAGGGTCCTTGCATGGCAGAAGGGACAGGAGGGCACAAGGCCCTTCCTTCAACCTTGAGCCCTTGTATGAGGATGACAACCCTATTCACAGCAGCAGAATCACCTCTCGAAGGCCCCATCTCCTTATATGGCTGCACTGGGGATACCTTTCAAAGTGAATTTTGAAGGGGACACCATCATTCCAACCATAGCCCCAGCAGCAAGGATAGAGTTGGGGGCACTGTGACAATGGCCACACTATAAGGGACTTTGTCAATGGTGAGAGTCCTCGCATCGAGTTCTCCTGGCTGTTACCTGACTCACCCGAGGCCAACTTTGGAGAGATGAGTAAAGAATGAAAGTCTCCAAGGTGAACAAGCCATTGTAGACAGCAGCTGTCACCTCCCAAAGGCAGAAAGGGGCTCTAGTGGGGCCCCACAGCAGGCTGCTCTGATGGTGCAGGACGAGGTACCAACCTCTGCACTGGGGACCCCACATCTTCCCATGGCCAGGGTCATGGTCACACAGACTAGCTGCTGCTGGTTTCCAGGCACTGCCCAGGAGATGCACAGGGAGCCTGTGCAGGAAGGACACTGTCACCCCTGGGAAGAGCAGGTGCCCCGTCACTGTCTCTACCTCCCACCTCCCCTCCAGGAGGTAAGATCTGACTGTCTTCCTTCTGAAGTGGTGATTTGCGTTCCAGCGCAATTACACGGAGACTCCAAATGAATGAAGATCCTGCTTAATATTTTTAGTAATGATAACACTTTGTAGGACAAGTGCTTTTTAAAACTCAGAGATGGAGGATATGGAGTGGCATTTAAAACTGGAGCTGCTCGACGAGATTCACTGCAGCCCTGGTAAATGTCAAACATTTTATCAACTAGGTAAAGTGGCATGTTAGACATATTTTCCCTCAAACCTGATTAAAACGGAAAGTGCCTTTTGCATATTCGTTTCTGTTTTATACGAAGTTGGGTATGTGGGAGAGAAACAAAGAGAGAGGGTGGAGAGCGGGAGGGCATGGGGAGGAGGCAGTGCCAGGGAGGGCTGGAGGCGTCAATTTCGGCGTGAACACAGATGAAGTGGGAACAGTCACTCCTGAGGCCCGGAGGGGACAATGGGTTTTTGAGCAGAATGAATAGTTTGGATGGGCTTAAGCTGAAGAAACCTGCTCTGCCTACAAACCAGAGTGGGCTGTGTGGTGGGCAGGCACTCAGGAGCAGCAAGGCCCCAGAGAGAAGCGTGTTTATGCTGCTAGGCAGGTTAGTTCACTAAGCACAAAGGGCAAGTGTGGCATCTGGGGGAACCATGTGGCTTTCACCTGGTCCTACAGCTGGATTCTCGTGACAAGCTGTGCTCCAGCCACCCCAGTAACAAACCACAAGGCCAAGTTGAATGCCCCCCGGCCAGGTGGGCTCTGGGAGGGACGAGGGCAGGTGGCATCCTGAGCCTCAGGGCTTGGGGCCCTGCTCGGACAACCGGCAGGTCAGGACGCATCTCCATCTGCACAAGATCCAGAAATAAACCCCTCAGTGAGGCTTATCACCACTTTATTCTGCACACAGAAAATAAGAGAATGTTCTACATGAACATGGCCAGAATTAATGGGGACTTCAGGCCTGCAAGTAAGAAGAGCCGGTAAGAGCCGCATGAAGAGTGAGAGCCAGAGCCCAGGGTGGGGGGCACATGGGGGCTTTAGGAAGGGGCTCCAGGACCATGGTCCCTGTTTCTGCTCCTTAGGGTACTGTACTGCCTCCCACTCCTGCAAGAGCTCTGGGTCTCCTCCACCTTCCAGGCCATAGGCAGTGCAGGGGGGTCAGCTATTCCTAGAAGCCAGGGCTCCAGTTACTGGTTGTGGATAGTGAGCTCCCAGGAGAGAGAGAAAGAGGACGAGGGGGAGAGAGAGAGACAGGGAGGGTGGGAGGGGAGAGAGAGGGAGATGGGGGAGAGAGAGAGGGAGAGATGAAAAGTAGAGAGAGGGGTGGTGCCTGTGGTTCAAAGGAGTATGGCGCCAGCCCCATATACCAGAGGTGACAGGTTTAAACCCAACCCCAGCCCTGGCCAAAAACTGCAAAAAAAAAAAAAAAAAAAAGGAAAAGTGGGGAGAGAGAGACACACACAGGCAGAGGAGAGCAAGCTCTCTGGTGCCTCTTCTTAAAAGGGCACTAATCCTATCAGGGGACCCACCCTCATGACTTCATCTAGATCTAATTACTTCCCAAAGGCCCCACCTCCAATACCATTCCATTGGGGGTCAGGGCTTCACCATGTGAATTTGGAGGGGATGAGAAGGCACAGACATTCAGTGCATAACAACACATATTAAGTGATAAACATACTTAATAAGACAAATTTGTGAACAGCCCCGGCAATGATAAGTTATTATCTTATCAGCTCAGGAGAATGTTACCCTGCTGACCTCCCAGCAGGGACTGTGTGGATGTGACAGAAACCACCACGCTTGCTCCAGAGGGCTTTCAGTCCTGGATGAAGCTGGGGTGCTCACACGGCACTTTTTGTTATAAGGACATCGCACTGCAGTGAAATACATTCTGGGTCCTGCCTGCGTGCAGGCTCAGGCCATTCGGAAACACACGGTGTTGGGAGATTGTTGGAATAATTCTCTTAACTGCCAGCACAGAGGGAGGGGGAGAGGCAGGCAGATGGGATTATGCAAACCTAGATGCCCACACTGAAGGCAGCGCTATGTGTCTGTGATGCTTGTGACGTCCCCATCACGCTGATGGCCTTGTTGAGCTTCCTCCCGGCAGAGTGGGTATTTTTCCGCCCTGTGATTTTCAAGTTGGAAATTGCCCATTGCTCTCATGTCACATTAAGAGGTAAAATGATACACAGGGTTACAGCTGCATAGAATCTGGATGATAGAAACGTGCGGAAGCGTAGAAGAGCCCGTTCTGAATCTGAGAAGTGCAGCTCCGAGTTTACAGTATCAACTAACATGCTTTAAATGGGCTTTTGAATTTAACTTAAAAATGAGAATCTCCTCGAACACAATCTGAATACATTAGGGGTGATTTAACACGAATCCGCCATCGTCCTATCATTTCTCCTGCGTTTCTGACGCCCAGGCTCTGCAGCAAAGTCAGGCAGCTGGATTACTTTTCTTCTCCTCGGGCATTTTTTAGCCATTAGTTTGTTCTTCTTTTCTTGGGATAATTTGATTTTTTTTTTTTTAAGGCAATGGCTATTGGAAGAGGAGGTCAAAATATGACTCCCACTTTCTCTGCCTTGCATTTGTGTGTTTGTGGGGGTGTGTGTGTTCCTTTTTCCTCCTCCACTAATCCCCAGGGAAACCCAATGGAGGGAGGGATAAGTTACCAGGCTTCTAGAAGATTCTTCTTCAGGTCTTCTCGTTTGTTATTCTAATCGTGATTGGAAGGTTAGCAATACATCTACTTTTTGTTCAAGTACAGAGAAGATACTAAAATAAAGTCAGTACTTTCAGAATGCACAGCGGAAGCAGAGTCCACTAGTCCACAGACAGGCGAGCCCGTTCCGGCCAGGTGCCTATGGGGTTTGGGGACAGCAAGCAACCGTAGGTTCTGCGTCACCCTGAGGCAGAGAAAGAGGAGCATCGTGAAAGGGGCTTTGCAGAGCTACTTTGTTTGTTGTTTTGTTTTGGATAATACTCCCTAAAACATAATTGGACATCAAACACATTTTCCAGGAAGCAGAGTCCTTCCCATCTTCTGAAATGTGCCTGTTCCCTGCAGACACACCTGCTGGCTCAGTCTCAGTCTGCGCCTCCTCTTGGGGAGACTTGGCATTTGAGGGGTGACGTCATCCTGGGAATCACTACACCAGAGGGCAGTTAGCGCTGGGCTGGAGAGGGAGGGATACTTTCAAATAGTGAGGGACCCTCTGTTGGGGCTTCCTGCAACTGGGCAGAAACTGAAGTAAGGTTCCTAGAGAAATCATTTGGAATATATGAACCATAGATTTATTGTTTTAACGCCAAGACAGCTATCCATGTTATCGTCCAACTGGAAAGAGATGCTATATTCAAACTGGGTATCTGGGAAGGATTTAGGATAGAGGCTATTATCCACAAAAGACTGGGAAGGTCTGCCCCTCCCAGGGCAAGCCAACTCTCAGGGCTGGCAAAGAGCTTGCTGGGGGGGAGCACACTGTGCACGTGTGAGTAACCAGTCCCAAGTTTAGACCCCCAACTGCCCCCTCCCTAACTCTTACACACCATGCTGTGTTTTCCCGCCCTAAATTACCCCAGAGCTGAAGATTAGGCAACCAGAGACCACCTCTCTGCGACCTACAGCCTGCTCTGGGGAAACCCCAGTAAAGGCTCTGGCCTTAGTTTCCCCCCCACTCCTGACCACCTCTGGCTCTGTATGGCACGGCATGCTCCTTCCCCTCGGGACACATTAAGTAATGAGTTTCCTTTTAATGGCATTGAGCTCCGCAAGTCATCACTCCATCACCTGCATAGATTAAAACCTGTGGGTACAAACACAACCAGGGCCAGCAACTCCTTCCTGCGATTCTAGTTCCATCGCTAGTACAGGCCATGTGATGCCATGAACACTTACTTCATCCACTTTTTAAACCTCCCCTGGGAGAGGGTGATGCACATCCTATCCTGAAATCCAGTTGTTCAGCCAGATCTTGGCTACTAACCCGTGATTACTGCCGTGTCGGAGCCGCACAGTACAGCACTTTCTGATTCCCTGAACAACATGGACATCATACTTGGGTCTAGCATCAGTGATCCGTGAACGGAGAACGGGATAATGTATTATTAATGAACACAGTGATTCCACACACATCTGCAGAGTTCCTGGTACTCCACAGAATGATTTTGTAGCTCCTCAGTGGTCTGAAAACACCCCTGTGGGTAGGCAGAGTCGGCACTGTTATTTCTGCGTGACTTATGAGGAGATGGAGGCAAGAATGTGAACTGCCTTGCCCAAGGACACACAGCTGGTCCACAATCGTTGCCAGGGTCAATATTCCAGCTCCTTCAGCCCCATGACACTTCCTCCCTTTACCTTGAGCTTGGCCTTTGTTGGCTTGTATTTTTTTGGCTTGTGTTGTTGGCTTTCTTTTTTTTTCTAATTTAAATATGCACATCCAGGGCGGGAGAGTGATAAAAGGAGGCTGAAAAATACAAGCAGTAATCATCTGTCTCTCTAGAAGACCCTACAGTTTTCCCCGCATGGGTGTCTGGTTATAGGAACTGTCCAGGGCTCACTGAGAGCCAGGAGCTGTGCTGGCATCAGGGACGCAGCTGCACGCTCACAAATGGATGCAGTGACCATCACGCACAATTTCACTGGGAACAGGCCACAACTGAACAGAAACTCACGTACATAATCAAAACTGGGACAGGCACTAGGCCAGAAGGAAGAGAATTCAGTGCGACACTGCAGGAGGGTCAGGACCTCATCTGTTCTGTTGTCAAGGAAGGCACCCTGGGGAGGGGATGCATCAGCAGAAGCAGGTGGGGTGTGGGTCGCTGGGCCAGGGGGAGATGAGGGAGCCAGGCAGAAGGAAGGAGAGGTCTGAGGATGGGGCTCATGAGCACCCATGGCGAGGAGGGTGTGGCCCCAAACACCAAAAGGGCCACAAGAAAGGTGGATAGTGCCGTCACACAGGACTTTGGAGGCATATTCAGGAGTTTGGTCTTTGCTCCAGGAGATGTGGGATGTCCGGGGGATTTCAAGCACATGGAACGATCTAGTCAAACATACAAGATGCTTCCGGATGGAGGCAGAAGGAAAGAGGGGATAAGGACAGCAATAGGAAGGCCAAGGCCAGAAGTCCAGCCCAGAGACCATGGTAGTTTGGTCTGGGCAACCTGGGTGCCTCTAGCAGAATCCCTGGGGCCCCAACACTAAGGCTGTGTCTCCCCCGGGGGCTTCAGGGGCTTCCCTCAGATACATGGCCCCTGTACAATCAACACCCAGGGCTGCTGCCTCTCCTGCTGTGTGTCACATCTGCAGGGACCCTCACGGCTTGTTCCTTCTGTAGGTAATGGGTCGCTCTGGAAGGAGACCGAGGTTCCAGATGGAGATGGCCAGTTTAATTTGTAATTTCTAAATCTGTACAGATACAGTGTTCTGTCATTAAAGATTCATTTGGACTTATCTTAATAGGAGATAATATAATTCATCCAGACCCATAAATGACAAATTAGCCCCCCTGCCCCCGGCCCCGCAGGCAGAAGGCATGACCGTCCATCATCTGATGCAGTAGTTAATTTCCAAGTAGCTGACAGCTGCATGGGGCCCAGAGTGACGGGTGCTCTTGTGCTGGCCTTACGTGTGACACTGTACAGCTGATGGCACACAGGGTGGCTTCACATGTGGCCAACTAGGTGACCAGCAGCCCCAGCTTGGAAGAACCAGGCAGACTGCTAGCCATGGAACCAGAGGAGTTCAGGGCTTGAAGATCCACAGTGCCCCTTGATCTTAAGAATGAGTAAAGCCTTGAGGGAAAAGGGAAGATGACAGAAGTGGTCCCCCAAGTTGTACAGATGGAGGAATGCCCCGAGGAGGGTCCAGCTGTGTAATGAATGCTGCCTCCACGGGCCGTGGGCGCCCTCTGGGTGCGACTTTCTTCTTGGTTCCTCCAAGTAGAGGCAGGATAATTTTAGGGTCAAAGGCATAGAATTGGGGATCATAGAGACTTGACTCCTTTCTAGCCCTGCCGCTTACTGAAGTGTTAACATGGTGAGATGCTCAAAGATTCTGGGCTTTGAGGCCAGCCTGGGGGTGGCGGTGCCAACTTCAGTGCCCTCCGGGAATTGACTTGACTTTGAAGCCCCACTTTCATTCTCTATGAAAAAAAGAAAGAAATCGATCCTACCTCCCGTGCTTGCTGTTAGGTGGACTCGCTGCGCGCAGCCCCAGCAGAGCAGCCACAGTGAGGAGCACTTGCTGTTTCTGGTTCCACGACGGCACAGAAATCCCCGCACCACTTTCCTTGGCCTCCCTTGGGCTGAATGCAGTGGAATGTGCGCAGAAGGCCTTATTCAGCACCTGCACACAGCTCCAGCAGTAAGACTTTCATCCCTCACTTTGTACTTGAAAGCCCGTTGCTTATCCTCCTCCTCCTGTGGCCAAATAGCCCTGTGGTTGAGAAAGTACAATGTCCTCTTGGACCAAATAGCAAAGGAACACACTTTATTCCCCAGCTAAGTGTCTTCCAGGACCCCAGTGCTCAGCCCTGGAGGACCGTGAGTGCCTCATCTTCAGCATCAGGGCGCAGACTGGGCGGCTGGAGCCCCAGAACCCATAACGCATAAAAGGAACTCGGCACCACATTGCCTGGACTGATCACCCAGCCCCAACAGGTTCAGGAGACCTTGTACACCCTCCTAAACAGAGAGAACGCAGCTGAACTCAAACCATCTCCATCCCTGAGCATGTGTGTGGAGCTTAGCACAAGTGCCCTCTGAAGCCACACTGCAGTGCCAAGGTCATTGGTGCATAAGGTCAAAGGACTGGGATTGGGTGAGAAGTTAAATGAAATTGTGTGTAAGTGGAAACACAGAGGAGAGGCACCTGTCAAGGACAGATGTTTCCCGTTTCCTGCTTCTGTGTGATAAGAAGACCACAGACTCAGTGGCTTCAGACAATATACACCGGTGATATCACAGTCTCTGCAAGTCACAAATCCAGGCACTTGCCTGGGCCCTGTGCCAAGCTTCAGCCCAGGTGTCCACTGGGGCTGAGTTCTCATCTGAAGTTGGACTGGGAAGGGCCCACCTCCAAGCTGCTGTGGTTGTTGCCAGAATTCTGCTCTTTGCAGGCTGCTGACTGACAGCCTCAGCTTCTTTCTGACTGGTGGCTGGAAGTTGTGTCAACATGGCCACCTGCTTTTTCAAAGCCAGCAAAGGAGCAAGGTCACAGCGTGCAAGAGTACAGGCCACCTGGCAAGAGCAACCTTGTAATCTCAGGTAACACGACCAGGGGCCAAGTAACTCCACTCACCCTGTTATCATTGCTGCCCTGGGTTGGTTTGGAGCAAGTCCCACACTGAAGGGGAGGGGTTGCACAAGGGAGCAAACAGTAGGAGGAGAGTCCTGGGGACCTGGGGGTCACACTGGAGCTAGTCCACCTCAGTGGTGCTACCCGAGTAAAATGTCATCTCGGTCCCTGTTATTTCCTCCACTGGGCTGTGAGCAATTGTCAGGCTCCTGGGCAGGTGGGCCTTGCGTGTGCGAGAAAAGGTGCACGCATGTGGCTCGATGTTGGCACATAAATTCTTGAGATTGAAACAAGGGAACAGGTGAGAAGCAGATTGTTTTTTTTTCTTTTAAAGAGGGAGGAATTTGTTCTAGAGGAATTTGTTCTAAAATAAATCTGTTTGGCCCCCTGCTGAGAGCAAAGCCCTTGAGGCTTGTCTGTCCAGTAGGAGAGAGGCTGCCTCTAGCAGGCAGCTGTTCCCATCTCACAGACTCCCAGAGGGATGCCTCTGTCTAGTTAGGGCACCTGGCCCCACTCCTGACACTGCCATTAGCTGGAGGCCCCTCAGCAAATCTGAACCTCTCAGAGTAATGCCACCACCTGTGACACAGAAGTGCCATCTGTCTGGCCACCTTTGCCTGGCTCATCAGTTGCCCTGTGCAGAAGGGAAGAGACTCCCAGGCAGGGGGATTAAACAGCAGAACATCTTACAGAACACAGGAGAAGGTGATGCAGTGGTCTCCAAACTCTAGCTTTTAGAATGACATTTTGTAAACAGAGGTTGGCGCAGTTCTCTGAGGGGGCTCTGGGTCTGCCCCTTAAAGTGATATTTGGGGAGAGGGCTGTGAGCACCTGCCTGAGCTCTGGGGGGCCTCACTGAGCATCTCTGGCTTCTTTACTTGGGGTTCACCCACCACTGGAGGTCCTGAGACCTCCGTGCTGGGTCTGATGAGCCCCTCCATAAAGGCACGTATCATCCATAGGCCAAGTCCAGAACTCAGGAAAATGCATCAGGGTGTGTGGGGCGGGGTTCAGCATATGGCTGCAATGGCCCCCTGAAACTCCACAGAGGTGTTCACCTCACTCCACAGACAGGGTGCTCAGGACGGATAGAGACCTCGCTCTATCCAAATGCCCCCAAACGGGTTCCTTAAAGCATTTGTGCCAGGAGGGGCTGATGGGTAGGGGGACTCAGGACCAGGCACGTGGTTTCTGCCTGTAGCATTCACAGAGTGCAGGGGAACCCAAGAAGAAAAAGTGCTCGACTCAGAACTTCCCTAAGTCCCCTGCATCCAGGACTTGGGCCCTTTCTTGGTAACAAGTATTCATGCTTCACTAAGCCTGGATGACGCAGGCCACTTGGAAAAGACTGGCACGTCACAGAGCTTCGAGCTGCTAAGTAAGTCCTGAGCACTGGCCCTGTGCCAGGCACCATCACAGGTGGGAGAGACACAGCCACAGGAAGGACAGGCGACCACGGCCCCAGCCCTCTTAGAGCTTCCCTTCTGGCCATGGAGCAAGGACAGACAAGTAGGGTGCAGTGTGCAGGGCGTGAGAAGCGGGTTCTGGAGAGAAAGAACAATGTGGGAAGACAGGCAGGCTGGGGCTGTGGGCACTTGGAACGGCGACAGGGGACCTCACTGAGGAGGACACTGCAGGTGAGCAGGTGGACGTCTGGGGAGGGCACCGCAGGGGGTGGACAGAGCAGATGCAACGGCCCTGAGGCAGAAGCTTCCTGAGGCCCTGGGGACACTGGGAGGTGAAGGGGCCCACGTGGCTGAGCAGAGAAAATGAGACCTGAGTAGGAACAGTGAGGCCAGAGAGGTGGAGGGCCAAATCCCTTGGAGGCTGATATGGGTCTGAGTCACGGGGGGCAGATCCTACCAGGCCTGATGGGCAAGGGAGGGAGGTGGATCCCACATGGCCTGACAGCTGCAAGGGCCCAAGGAGATCCTTTGCAGTGTGTTAGCTGATGGGGTGGCCAGTGGGGGGCACTGGCTCTGTCCGTGTGGCACTAAGCCTTGCTGCGGCATTGGGAGCAGATCACCCTTCTGGCTGTGATATCTCCAAGGGTCCCTCCACTTGTGGGACTGAGCCGGGACTGGAGGAGGGGCTGGGCTGGAAGACTCAGGCCAGGGGGACCAGAGCACCATCACGGCTGTGACTTAGCAAGAAGCATCACCCTCCATCTCCCCATAAAGATCCACCCCAGCCTTCCCCTCCATAAACCACAGCCTTTAAATCTAATGTTCTGCACAAAACCCAGGCAATCCGCTGTTAGACATTGTGATGCTTTTTTCCACCTAATTGAACGAGTGGTTAAGAATTTAAGACATTTTATGGCACTTATTAATCTATTGTCAGTCTTTAATTTTATAGACAGGAACCAGTTAAGGGGCAAGCTGTAAAATTTCACTGTAGATTCTGGGCCCTAAAAGCAGATCACAAGATGTACGGTGGGGTGGGGGTGAGGCATAAGAAAAGCAGACTCCATGCCCTGTGGCCCCGGCCTGGGAGGTGTTTTGTACCTTCTTTCCTTTTTAACTTTCACCAACCAATTCTCCATAAAATGAGCTCTGCAGCAGAGAGCTTTCCACCAAAGCAAACCTGAGGACATGCACTCTCTGCTTCACCAGAGCAGCCCCGTGGTGGCAGTGCAGGAGGGCTATTTGTAAGGCTATGAAAAAGTGAGTTTCCCATAGAGCAGTGGGGATGGGGCTCCAGCATCCCTACCAAAGTCGGAAGAGCGCCAGTGCACAAGTCAACCCTTTCTGCTGCTCAGGGATCCACTGGCCCACCCTCATGACGGAGTCACACGGAATACCCAGTAAGGTGCTGGACTTCTGTAAAGCTCTTTTCATTGGAGTTAAGAAAACTTCAAAACTCCCAGAGCCTGAGTCAGTTCGCCCAGTTGGTCCAGAGTGGCTTCTTGGGAGAGTTTCAGGCACCACACAGTCCTGCTGGACTCAAGCTAGATGTCCATCAGAGGAAGACACTGGGTCAGTCTCTAACTTTCCATCCCAGGTATCAACAGTGTCTCCTTTATGTCCCCTACTATGCTAAACATGACCTTCCTCCATCCCGCAGATGTTTCCTAGTTACTGAACTGGTGTTCAGGAATTCAGAAGGACCCAGCAGACCTGGGCACTGTTAAGCTCATCGTAGAGAAGGCTGCCCTGGGCAGTGAGCTGCAGGGACAATGCCCCGTGCAGAGGAAGAAGCAGGATCAGGGTCTGGTGAGGTTTCCCAAGGGAAGGGACCTTAAGACTGGATGGGTAGGGAGTGACAACAGGCCAAGAGTGTGACGAATGACAGAAGCACTTAGAGACATCCCAAGCTGAAGCTGGATCCTGCTCAGCCTGGACCCAAGCCCTCTGCCGTGTAACTGAGCTCCAGTAACCCCATCCCCTCGATACCTGCTAACTCAGGCCTCTGCCTCTCCCCACAGGCAGAGACTCTTGGAAGCCTACATGCTTCTGCTTCAGGTCCTGGCTGTCCCAAATAAATTACAAGGTACAATTTGTCCTTGGTGGATCTCAAGGTCAGCATAAGAAATAACATTTTGATTTGCAAAACCACGACTAGAGATACGGCTCATTGCAATGTTACCATCACCTGCATGAGGGTACAAAGGGCAAGCTCCTCTCAGAGGAAGCACCGAGCTTCTTTGCATGAGATGCTGGGAACCAGGCGCCTCTTCACACGCTTGGATTTTTCAGGAAATTTGGAACTAAGCTTTACCGTCCGTCGTTACAGCTCGTCCTAGCTTAAGAACTTGTTAGAGACAATTAACTTTCTCCCTTCTTCCCCCAAATCATTCACACAGATTTCATCACACTGCTATTCTACTTTTACTTTTTTAATTCACCTCTAATCTTTTCTAGAAGCAGCTGGGGATTTAGGGAATTAATTCAGCTCTTTCTTATCTGTGAACTCACGGTGACCACTGCCCCATGCTGGAAAATCACTCTCGGTGCAGACGCAGTTCAATTGAGACATGAAAACTTCTGAAAGGGCCGTCTACCGAGCAGCCACAGGAAATTCTGCCTTTGCAGAATGCTAATAACCCTGAGAAAGGTACGTGCTGTGAATTTGTTTCTGAAAAGAGATATAAATCTGCATACAATGCAATGTCACCTCGTTTTGTAAAAGTCAAGGTAAAGTACAGATGTATACACTCAAAAATGGAAAGAAATTACACTGAAAGGCTAATTCACTTATTTCTGGGATGTGGGGTTACTGATGACTTTTTAATCCTCCTCTGACGTGTTTCACCGGTTGCCCTGTTTTTTCCTTCTCCGCGAGTGTGTGCTCTTCCTCTCTTGCTGAGTATTGTCTCCCGGTTGATCCATGTTCACACGTGTTCATCCAGATCGTTCATGAAAACCGCCGTGGACCGTTTCACTGTATGAGCACATCACAATTGGAGTATCTATTTTCATACTGGTGGCCATTTAGATGACGCCCAATCATCGAGTGTTACGACAATTCTGCTATCACTTTGGGGTGCACAGATTCAAGTGCTTTCTTAGGGTATATCTTGAGAAGTGGAATTTCTACATCTTAGAGTAACGACATCTTTCTGTGTAATTGCAAAAGAGACCATTAAAATTGTTGCTTCCTTATCAATCCTTAGCATTGAAAGACTGTTTGTTTTTCCAATATGATTTGAGCAGAACGTTATCTCAGACTGTTTGGGTATATAGTTCCTTGATTGCAAATGAGATTAAATACCTACTATGGCCTGAATGTCTGCATCCCACCAAAATCCACATGTTGACATCCTAACCTCCAAGGTTATATATCAGGAAGTGGTGTATTTGAGGGGTAATTAGATCAGGGGAGTGGCTCCTTCATGAATGGGATAAGTCCCTTATAAATAAATAAGACCCCAGAGAGATGCGCGGCCCCTTCCACCTTGAAGACACAGCATCAAGGTACCATCTGTGAACTAGGAAGGGGCCCTCACCAGACACTGAGTCTACTGGGCCTTGACCTTGAACTCCCCAGCACTGTGAGAAATAAACGTATGTTTTTATAAGCCACCCAGGCTGTGTATTTTGTTATGGAAGTCAAAATAGGGTAAGAAAATATTTTTTTCATGGGTTTTGGTCATTCAAGTTTGCAAATATGAATTGTCTACTTTCTGTCCATTATCTATTGAGTTATTTGCATTGTTTGTGCTGATTTCTAGAAATCACTTGTGAAAATAGTGATTTATTTCCAGCAGATTAATCCTTCTCTAGCCATGTTTTTATGTGTTAATTATGTGTTTTTCCAAAACCCAAACTGTCTCATAGGATCACAGCCAGCCCTGCCCATCCCAGCCTAAACTGAGCTAGTCATTAAAACTTGAGTTGAATGCCGCCTTCATCCTGAGCGCAGGCGTCAGAGGGTCGTCGGGGCGGCAGGAATTTTGGAGCCTTGGTTTTGGTACCCAAGCTGCAAAGATGTAAATTTCACAGAAAAAAAAAAAAAAAAAGAAGAAGAAGCAGCAGCCAAAAACTGAACTCCTGCCCAGACATCAGACAGCTGTTCATCACAGGCGTTGTATTTCTCATCCCCTCAGGAACTCTGATTTGAATCAAATCACCGCAACTTTACATTCTTCTGATGAGGAAAACATATTCCTTATACAAAGAGCTTTCTTGCTCTCTCGACTGTTTCAAGACAACAACTGCCAAGCTGCTTCTTAACTGAGGTCTCTGGGGAGTGTGTTCATTGAAGGCCAGACCCTTTTATGAATATTTCATCATCTCGATCTTGAAATGGATGGCCTCCGGGACGACATTGCAAAGACCAGTCTTTTGACGCCCTCACGAGCCTATGTGTCTTCTACCGGAAGCTCAGTTTCCTGGTATTCTGTTTCCATCACGGCCAGAACTTGAGTCTTATTTGCCTCCTTCCTAATCTCACCACCTTTTTGAGCTGTCAACAGAAATGGTGACTGAGCTGAAAAGCTACAGTGCGGTACCTGAGATTGCTTGTTTTGGAGACTGTTGGTGAGGATTCAGAGGGTCTGCACCAGGGGAACTTCTCCTGTCAATGGGAGTTTAATTATCATGTATCTTATGTATTAAAGTCAACATTATGATCTGAAGGTGTTCTCTGGACAGACACCATGCTAGGCATCTGGGACCGAGCTGTCTCTGCGAAGGCAGACAATACTTGAGATACCACCTTTTGCCTGTAATTGTTGGCTAGGCTGCAGTGGGAGTCCTGAATGTCCACAAGGACCTGGCCATGAGCCAACCAGGATGCAGAATGGACAGAAAAAGGGACTGGAAAACAGGTGCTGAACTGCAAGATCAGAGAAAAGGCTGGCATCGTGGAGGAGGAGAGGGTCAGAGACACATAGGAAAAGGACAGTTAGGGATAGGTCCTGCAGGTCCTCGGGCCATAGAAAGGAATTTGGATTTTAGTCAAAGCACAGTGAGATAGATATGAACCAGTAAGACCATTCCAGCTGCCATGAAGAATGCACAGAAAGAAGGGGCCAAGGAGAGTCCAGGAGGCTGACACCGCAGCATGGAGGAAGAAGAGGACAGTGGGTGTGGACCACTTTCTTGATTCCAAGAGGATGTCTCCAGCCAGCAGCTATAACCGGGACAGGGCAGCCCCACCAGGAGTGCAGCCGAGATCCAGATGCTGTGCCAGCTGCAGGCACTCCCCTCATTTGGAAGATAAGTAAGAAATTATAAAGACCATTTTCTCAAAGAATCAGTAGCTTCCGTTTTAATGAAGGCTGAAGTCTGAATGATGTTATTCTAGCGGAGAACTTTGTTTCCGTCAGTGGTTTTTAACTAATTACCATAAGTACTGTCCATTTAGAATTTCACCATAATTCCAGTCCCTATTAGTGTGTAAGCAATGCCTTATCTTTGCCGCAAGCTACTGTTTATTCACAGAATGAGACAGTACATCACAGACATTGTCATATCAAATAGATGTTTTTTGTATTACATTGTGTGCAGTATGAATGAGCCAGAAGTGATTTGCCAAATAGGAAGTGCATTTAAAAATGAAGTTTGAATTTTAAAAGACATCCAGTTGCTGTGGCTTGAGTGCAGAGGGAGGTATCTTGTGTTCCAACTTTTCTCTTGTCTTTGGTTTTGTCTTACGGGGATGTGAGCTGGCTACTGGGCTAAAACTGTGGAGAGGGACGTGTTTACAGGTGCCCTCAGGTCACCAGGGCTGAGTGCGGCTGCCTTGCTGGCTGCAGGAGCTGGGCCACCTAGACTTTTTACCTTTCATCAACAAAGACGTCAGCTGTCTTGAGTGTCAATTTGGAGCTGTAAGAAAATAAAGCTGGCACATTCTGCAAAGCTTAAATGCTTGGCTGGCATTAGGATTTGGTGCGATACTTTTAGGAGCCACCAAATGGAACTTCACATCTGTAGGGACCTCGGGAAAGATCACCTCTCTCCGTCTCTGACACACACATATGGAAGCAGACAGATGTTTCTGATGGAGACGGCCAGTCTGATTTGCAGTTTTTAAATCTGCAGAGATATCACGTTCTGTCATTAAACATTCATTTAAGACCATCTTCATAGGAAACAGTATAACAGAGCAATGCACCGCAACGATAAATGGTGCTTTTTGTGCATGAAATATTTAAGTGACAGTCCCTAACTTTTCTCCATCTGACCCTTCAAGTAAGTATTTGGTTGAGTAAAAATTGTGTGTGTTTCCTCAAAGCCCACTGAAGCAGACACACACTGTGCTCAGTGTGTTGGACGATGGGGTGCAGCTGAACAAAGCAGAGAACAGACAAGGCAAAAGGCAGCCCCACTCAAGAAGCTTCTAGAAAGATATTCTAAGCATTGAAGGATAAATGAGCCAAGTGTGGTGTCCACACCTATAATCCCAACTACATAGGAGGCTGAGGCAAGAGGATCACTTAAGCCCAGGAGGTTGCAATGAGCTATAATTGTGCCACTGCACTCCAGTTTGGGCAACAGAACCAGACCCTGTCTCAAAAAAAAAAAAAAAAAAAAAAGGAATGAAGTCAGGATATATCTCAGTAAATTAGTAGTCTGTTGGATTTACTTTAAAATGAATTACATTTTTAATCATCTTAAGTATACCGGACATTTTTCTGGATGTTATCAATGCCATTTTGAAAGCTTTCTGTATGCACTACACTTCATAACATTTCTTTCTTATTCAAAGACATATTTAATTAAAACTCAGTTTTATGGTGCATGCACTAATTATTACTCTTGGCTTGAAGGCTCAGACTGAACCTGCTTTTTAATTCTGCAACTCAAGTCTTTTGCAATCATTTTGGAAGCCTAGATGTTTCCAAAAAAATAATTCAATGGTTCCTATATATGTTGCTTACTGACTTTTTAAAATTAATGTAAAAATATAAATAAATGGAACATCCAGGTTACAATACCACCATATCTAAAGAGATTTGGCTTGCTGAAAATACCATGCTCAGTTATGACACATGTTGTGTGGGTGGGGTATAGGATTTCATTGGCAGAAAGCTGTGCTTCTCATCTGGTCACAGGTGAGAAGGGTCCGCGATGCCCATCTCCATTCCTGGCATGGAGTGTGTACACGTATTTGTTGAGTTGAATGGAGATAAAGTCCTAATTTGACAAGTAACTTGTTTGACTGACTGTTGTACAGAAAGATTCTGCTTAGATGTAGTATATTAATAGATTTGGCCACAGGAAGAGAAGTCCCAGAGAGGGTTGATGAAGTTTTGATGTTGGGTCCGAACTTGCATTTTACAAGCCCAGAGTTGACACTGGCCTAATGCCTGTATCATAGTCCTGGCTACTCATGGGAATGTCCTGGGGAGCTTTAGCAGAACACTGTTATTTCAAATCCCCCTCTGTTAGCCTGTCAGGGCTACCATGACTGGGTGGCTTGAACAGTAGAAATTTCTTTCTCACACTTCCGGAGGGAGAAGTCCAGTATCAAGGTGCCACTGGGAGTGGTTTCTGGCGAGGCCTCTGTCCTTGGCTGCAGGTAACATCTTCTCTCTGGGTTTTTCTCTATGTGAGCACAGCCCTTATTTTCTTCTCCTAAGGACCCCATTCTTGTTGAAGTGGGACCCCACCCATAAGTCCTCACTTAATTACCACCCTTAATTGCCTCTTTATGCAGTCATGGGAGGAGGGCTTCAACCTGAGCATTTGGGGAGAATGCAGTTCAGGGCATAAAACACCCTTGACAAAATAAGTTAGAATCTGTAAGAATAGGAGATCATTTTCTTCCATTCTTGAGATACTTTGCTAAGAAGAATATGTATCCAATGTACTCAGCCCTACTATGAAACTAATTATAGCCCAAGAATATGGGGAAAGGGGAGAGAAAAGGGAGAGGTGGGGGGGAGGATGGGTGGAGGGAGGGTGATTGGTGGGACCACACCTATGGTTCATCCTACAAGGGTACACGTGAATCTTTCTAAATGTAGAATATAAACGTCTTAACACAATAACTAAGAAAATGCCATGAAGGCTATGCTAACCAGTTTGATGAAAATATTTCAAATTGTATATAAAACCAGCACACTGTACCCCATGACTGCATTAATGTACACAGCTATGATTTAATTTAAAAAAGAAAAGAGTAGGGATCATTAATATTTTAATGACTTTAATTTTAATTTAAAAATTCTTAAGTGCAGGGATAGTCAATATACAATAAGATGCACATATTTAAGGCACACAATTCGCTATGTTACGACGTGCGTATACACCAGTGAAACTACTGTTATAAATGAGAGGGTGAATGTACCCACCCTGCCCAAAGTTTCATCAAGCCCTTCTGTAATCCCTCCCTCCTATATCCCTCACCTCCAGATAACCAATAGATCTGTTTTCTAAGAGTATATTTATATAATCTTGTATAAATAATTTATTTTATATCAACAAAATAAATAATTTTGTGTTTTGTATTTTTTATACGTGTAATTTTACAGTATGTGCTCTTTTGGGGGAGGGGGCATCTGTTTTATCTCAGCATCATTATTTTAAGATTCACCCATGTGGCTGTTCACATCTGCAGCTGACTCCTTCTTGTTGTGGAGTAGTAGTTTATGGCATGGTTGCTACCCCAGCTTTCTTTTGAGTAGACGTCGTCTGGTACATCTATTTCTACCCTTGACTTTTAACCTGTCTGTGTCTTTATATTTAGAGTGGGTCTTCTGGAGCTCTTAAATCTGTTTTTCCATCTGGTCTCAGTTTTCTTCCACCCACAGGACTCCCGTTAACGTTTGGCTTTAGTGCTGATGATAAATTGTTTCAGTTTTTGTCTCCTTAGAGAAGTCTTTTATCTCGCCTTCATTTTTGATAAGCATATATGCACTGTGTATACGGTTCTAGGTTGACGATTTTTTTTCCCCCAGTACTTTACAGATATGGCTCTGCTACCACCTTCCTGCTTACACTGTGCTTGCAACAAATTTGTTGTTCTTGTCTTGACATCTGTCTCCTTTTCTCAGACGGCTTTTAAGATAATTTGCCTTTATTATTGGTCTGAATAACTTCATTTCTTTAGTTAACAAATGTTTCTTGGGTTTAACGTTTCTTTGAGTTTCTCGACCTTTGTGTGTCTATGGGTTTAGAATTTTCATCAAGTGTGGAATAACTGTGGCCATTATTTCTTCAGATATTTTTCTTTCCATCCCTCTCTCTTTCTCTTCCTCTTCAGGGCCTCCAATTACACATGTATCAGGCCGCTTAAAATCGACTGACAGCTCACTGATGCTCTTTTCTTTACATTTCTCTCTTCTTTGTGCATTTTATCTGGACACTTTCTATTACTGACTGTAATTTCACTAATTTTTTTTCTGCAATGTCCAATTGACCACTTATTTCATCCAATGAATTTTTCATCTCAGACACTGTAGTTTTCATCTCTAGAGATTTGATGTCTTTTAAAAAAAATCTGCCTTATATTTACTTTTTCAACACAGACTAGAGTTCTAATAACTGTTTTAGTGCCTTGCCTTCTAATTCTGTTATCTGTATCAGTTCCAATTTTTCTTACTTTTTCCCTCCTTGTGTGTAACATTTTTTGCTCTTTACATGCCTCGTAATTTATTTTTATGCTTCAGACATTTTAAGTTTCACCCTTTTGGTAATGGATATTTAGTCAGAAAAAGTTCAAGCCTTTCCAGTCTTGCTTTTAAGATTTGTTAGACCAGATCATAGGAGCATTTAGTCTAGGAGTGATTAGACTAATTATTTTCCACTACTGCGGAAAGATCTCCCTGTGTAATTTAAGAAATTCCCTTTGAATAATGAAGTTTTCTAGTCTGTCTGATGGCAATAGGAATGATTTCCAGCCCTGTGTGAGTGCTGGGTACTCTTATTCTTTAAAAGTTCCCTAAATATTTCTTAAGCACAATCATGACAGTATATGAAGGTCTCCACTGGGGTACACTTCCAATGTGGAGAGGGCTCTTGCTTAGACAGATGCTTCCCCTTGGAGTTCTCAGCTTCCACACCAGGATCTCCAATCTTTTTGGTTTTCGTGAAGATTAATTTGGCTCCTTTAGATGGTGGTTTCTAAGGCTTTGAGCAACCATGGGAGTCAAATGAAAGCAAATAAATAGGCTGCCCATTATGAGAGTTTTTTCATTCACTCCAACAACATAATACAGAAAACAAGCTCCCTGAATAACATGGAAAGTCTTAGAGAAAGATATACATGTGTGTGCATCCCAGCAGGGGTATCCAACACTTTTTCTTCTCTGCCATATATTGGAGAAAGAAGAGCTGTCTTGAACCTCACATTAAATACACAAATACTAATGAAAGCTAATGAGCAAATATGTATCTTTCTCAGTATCTAACACCACAGACAAGCAAGGCAGTCCCAACATAATCCACAGGCAGCCCACGGGCAGCAGATTGGACACCCCTGTCCCAAAGCTGCTTTCACGTTCTTCATGGACCCTTGAGGTCAACAGTTTGAGAATTCTACAGAATAATCATTCCTCAATATACAAAGCAGAATTAAGATCTGACTTGGAGGGACAGGAAGGGTAATTACATGGCACCTGACACACCTCCAGTCCCCTGGATACCATAAGCAGCTTTGTAGCAGAATAACCATTAGCTACACACTGTTTTGTGTTCTCAAGATGCTCAATACAACTGCATTTGGTTGATGTAATTATAGAGTCCCTTGTCATTTTAACAACAGAACATTCATTTCTTTGAGCCCTATTGTAGG
Organism: Otolemur garnettii; assembly: GCF_000181295.1. Classification (NCBI taxonomy): domain Eukaryota; kingdom Metazoa; phylum Chordata; class Mammalia; order Primates; family Galagidae; genus Otolemur; species Otolemur garnettii. The sequence goes on from NW_003852462.1 coordinate 3,076,796, forward strand.
GACAATTTGTGGGTTGCCTTCCTAAAGGATGTGTCTATTGATTTCTTTATTGAACATAAATTTATCAAGCACCTATAGGGTGCTAGATACTTTTCTGGGGCAGGGTTAGAATAAACATTCAGTCTTTGCTCTTTCCAAATAATCCCTATTGCTCAGGGGTGTACCCTTATATTAGGAAGGTCTTAAGGGGAAGGTCTGCTTGGCTGCAGACTAAGAGAATATGTAGGGTCATTTAATAATTCAGCAAGTGCCTACAGATCACCTGCCTCATAGCTGGCGCTGGCCTCTGTGCAGACCTGATCTTCACATGGAGGTGAGACTGCAGCCTCTGCCAGACCTTCATCCCCATGATTCTAATGCATTCCATCATCTCCCAAGAGCTGGCAATTCTTTTCCATCCCTGGGATTGCTGTTCTCATGACATGCCAGATGGAGATCCAGTGACAAGGATCTCTCACTGAGATGGGTGCACAGGCACAGCCTAAACAGCAAGCACCAAACAAAGACTGAGCCCCAACACAGAAACGGCAGGACTGAAGACCAATTTGGCTTTGTGTGAAATATTTTAATCCACCCTATTTACAATCTTTCACACAAGAGGCTGGACCAGAATATTAAATACCTATTAACATTGAAATAGCTTCTCCTAATCAAGTCAGGTAATGAATGAAGAAGAGAGAAAATATTAGAATAGTTGACTGTCACAAACAGTGAATTACTGAGCAAGAGTGAGCCGTGCACTAACCACTAATTGTTCATGTGGCCTCTCTGATTGCTTTCATTTTAGGAAATGATGATGGCTAATTCAACTGTGGACTTTTACAGGCCTAATTGACTTCAGGGTTCTCTTTGCCTGGTTTTAAATAATGTTACAATCGCCTATTATGCCCATAAGAGAAGGAGAGTGACACATACAGGACGGCCTTAAGGAGCTTGTAACCAAGTAGGAGGGGTTAGCAAACTGAAGTCGGACTACATAATCATCCATTCATCATCCGCAAATGTTTGTCCAACACATGGAGTGCTTTAAGCATTGCGCAAATTGCTGTGGGAATTCTTAAGATGTGATCTAGGGACAGCGCCTGGCACATGGAAAACGCACAAGAAATGTCTGTCCCATGAATGAAGGAAGGAAGGAAGGAATTGGGATCAGAAGAGACTTCTATTTACAAAAGGTGTGTGCTATGAGTACAGGTGTTTCCAGGGAAAAGAGGTGTTGGAAAATAAAGATTGGATTTGTAGATAAAGCCGTTTCCCTGGTGTCTGAGCAAGTGTAGGAAAATGTGAAAATAAACCTGCACTAAAAGGCAGACACATTCCCCAGCAAGGCCCAGGCCCCGGCCAGGAAACTTAAGCAAAGGAAAACTACCCACCCCCATCGCTGCAGCTGAGGACAACACTCAAGCCAAAGCAGCACGAGGATGTCTGCACCTCCTGAAACACGCCTGTCAATGCCGGGGTGACCAATCCATTTAGAGAAAGTCAACTAATTTCACAGAGTGGATTTTATCCCGGGAAACTGACGGTTTTATATGAGTTTGGAACTTAGGGTTCCCAAACAGGGAGCCAACACGCCAGAGGTGATCTCATCTATCCCACACTAGGTGGAAACTCCCGTTTATTACATCTGACTTTAGGGGGATTTTGGCTTAAATATCTGTGAGATCCTACGGTGGAAAGCCTGTCCCTAATAAATCTACTTTCTCTTTAATTCAGAGAGAAACTGTTGGCCCTTATTCAGCCAAAATCCAATTCTGCAAACAGCACATTTCTCTCTAACTAGACAGCGTGGTCACCTTGCCAACTGCCCATTCTTGGCAAGAAAAATCGGTTTAACCAAAATAACCTCATCTAACCCACTCTGATATGGGATGAAGATGAACAGCCAATATATTGACTTGGGGACTGACAAAGGGGCTAGTGATACTCGCAGGATGCTCACCAGTTACAAGAGCAACAGTGGTACCTTCTGTTCCCGTAAAAGCCAATTTTATCTCCAGTAACTTTTACCCCTCTCTCCCCTAGGCCTGCTGCCTTTATAGATCATGTTTTTACTGTTACAGTTGCTGTTTACAAGGCTACTCCATGGCTGCTGACAATACCATATCTTCTGGAATATTTTCCTCTCCATGGTGTCAATAACCCTCTGGGGAGAATGTTGAAAAGGAGAGAACTATTTGTCATTTATTAATCATCTGGAGGTAAGAGCATTCCCAGGCAGCTGGTAGAATCTGCAGCCACAGTAAAGATGATTTGAGATTTGATTTGCTTTTGGTGAAATAACACTCAATGGAGACCACAGGAGTTGGCCGCCAGAACTGGTGCTGAGCTGAGTCTCAGGGGCTGCTGATTTCCCAGGTGTTGGGAGGAACAGCCTGACGTTGGAGCCTGCAGGTTTGGGAACCCCCAGAGGGTCACTGGTGAAGATCAGTGGTAGGCGTTTCCTGTGGCCCTGGGGGCTGTGAGAGCATCCTCTCTCCATCACTGCCCACATGGCTCAGAGAGCACCCTCTCTCCGTCACCGTCCACAAGGCTTACTGTTTTTCAACCTTTTTTATCTCACAGCAAACCTATAGTTAAACTTCCATGGCACACTTAAATTATGTTGATCAAAAAAAGAAAAAGAGTGGAAGAAAAGAATATGCTCCTATCCTTGCCGTGCTTTGAATTCTTTTGAAAATAATTTAATTAATGATCTTAAAATTTTTCTCTGTGGCACACTGATTGAAAACCACCAATGTGGCTGGTTCTTGTCCAGGCGCTGACCCACTCTGCTCCTCTGGGTCATCTTCTTGGGGTGGCCCTCGCTGAGGGGTCCCCTTTCTGAGATGCTTTTTGCTGCTGCACCTGTTTTCCTTTTCTTTCAGAGTCCTTTGACTATTTACTTATTTATGTATTTAGTTAGTTAGTGCAAAACATAAAGGGAGTACAGATGTTTTTGTGACATGGGTACTATTTATACTGCTTAAGTGAGGGCTTTCAGTGAGCCCCACCTATCACCCAAATGGTGCTCATTGTACCCAAGAGGTAGGTGTTTACTCCTCTCCTTCCCACCACCTCCTTGATTTCCTAGGGCCTTACATATCTTTGTGCCCATTGATTAGCTCCCAATTATTAGAGAGCAGATGCGGGCTTTGTTTGTCCATTTCTGAGACACTTCACTTAGGTTAACGATCTCCAGTTCTGTCCAAGTTGCTGCAAGAGACATTATTCCATTCCTTTCTGTGGCTGAGTAGCTCTCTGTGCAATTGTGCATTTAATTGTGTGCTTATCTGTTTACTACCTGACTCTCCAGCTAGACAGTAAGAGGCATAAGGGGAGAAAGACTGAGTCCACTTGTAAGCCTTTGCATGCCCAGCCTTTGATGGGGTGAGGGCACTGCATGGTGATCTAAGACTGTCGGGCAGTGAGTCAAGTGTCCTGTCTATCTGATCACTGACCCATGTCTCTCCTACTGCCCCTGTGAGTCAAGTGTCCTGCCTATCTGCCCACTAACCTGTGCCTCTCCTACTGCCCCTGTGAGTCAAGTGTCCTGCCTATCTGCCCACTAACCTGTGCCTCTCCTACTGCCCCTGTGCATCCCTGGTGATCCCTGATTCTGCACCTTGTACCCCACGTACCCTGCATCAGGAATTCCCTTCCCAAATCCCCCAAATGCCTAAATGACACCTGTTAAGGCTCAGCCAAAAAGCATCTCTTCCAGAAGGTGTTCTAGATCCACACTCCACATAGCTCCATCCCTCTGTGCATGCCTGAGGTAGCTCTTGACTAGGACTCCCCCTGTGTCAAGTCCCTCACAGCTGTGGTCCCTAAGCCCTGAGCAGCAGACCTGCAGAGGTCTGTGATATGTTAGGAACATGGCCACACAGCAGGAGGTGAGCTGAGGGAGAACAAGTGAAGCTTCGTCTGTATTTACAGCCACTCCCCATCACTAACATCACTGTCCTGTCCCCTCAGCAGCAACATTAAATTCTCAGAGGACCAGGAGCCCCACTGTAAACTGCACATATGAGGGGTCTAGGTTGCATCTCCTCATGAGAATCTATTGCTGATGCAGGGATGCTAGTGCTAGAGCCATCTAGTTGTAGGAAAACAAGCTCAGAGCTCCCACAGAGTCTGCATTATGGTGAATTGTATAATTATTTCTTTATATATTACAGTGTAATGATAATAGAAATAGAGGGCAGAGTAAATTTAATGTGCTTGAGTCATCCCCAAACCATTCCTCCCTCCCCAGTCCATGGACAATTTGTCTTCCATGAAACTGCCATAAATGCTGGAGACCACTACCCTACAGCACACTTAGAGCCCAGAGGTGTGGACGGCCATCTCCCTGAGGGGACCTGCATTCAATCAGCATCCAGAGTTCCTCGGCCTATTAAATACTCAGCAGTCTATAGAAAGAAACTCCTATTTCCTTTCTCTCTCTTTTAGCCAAACAAAACAGAACAGAGTATTTCAGGTAAGACGACCTTCATGGTTGCTCAGATAAAGACATCGTCACATCACATTCAACTTGAACTGATGTTAGCTTTCGGCCAGAAACCCGGTCTGGTATCTTACCTTGTGTTTTTCCTGTTGCTCAACATTTGCAAAGATCCCAGGGGCAAACAAAGTGGCTGTGACTAAAGCCGCACCCTTGGGAGTCAAGTATTGAACTCATTGCAGAACCATCCTTTGGCCTCTTGACCGCCAGTCAGCCAATCACTGAGCAGGAGACTGGGAAGGTGAAGAGGAGGAGCCAATCACTGAGCAGGACACTGGGAGGGTGAAGAGGAGGAGCCAATCACTGAGCAGGACGCTGGGAAGGTGAA
>NW_003852462.1:3081686-3095707 GCF_000181295.1 Otolemur garnettii
AAGAGGAGGAGCCAATCACTGAGCAGGACGCTGGGAAGGTGAAGAAGAGGAGCCAATCACTGAGCAGGACACTGGGAGGGTGAAGAGCAGGAGCCAATCACTGAGCAGGACGCTGGGAAAGTGAAGAGGAGGAAGACAGGGTCCCTCATGCTAAAGGATGAATGGGCAGAGCCCCCGAAATGATGCCAAAGATTCCGGTGAGACCCACCTGTGCCCAAGTGCACTCACACTGCACGTTCTGGAATACTGTGGGCAGACTGGAATGCCCTAGTACTGAGGACAGTCCACCTTCTGCCCTCTAACAGCTGATTAGATTAAATGTTAGGGAAAACGTACTTTTTACCTGGCCCAGTAGGCTAGTGCTGTTCAAAGGGGAATCTCGGTGGGAAATGACAAGGCCATGGACACTGAATTAAAAACTAGCCCCTCAGGTACTCAGGGTTCAAATCCAACACCCGGGGGTGGGAGCGCTTGGAGAAATGCTGCTCACCGTGGTTGGCCAGTTTGGACACCTGCAAAGTGAAATGGGCTGACGTCCTGTCAGGACAGGTAGAGGTGACAGGAATTTGCCTTTATATCGCCAGAATGATTAAAAATTCCCACTTGTCTTTATTCAAATAATGTGTCTCCCCATTTCCTATCCTTTTCAACATTTCTGCAAAGCCATGGTCAGATGTTTAGGGGAAAAATATGTAAGTACATACATTTATATATATGCATGTCTATGTCCATATTCTTTATTCCAGAATATTCCCCCAGCACTTACAAATATTCATTTTCAGTACAAGCGAAATCCAGAACTGTGAAAACCCATTAATCTCTTTTTGATTGCTCATGAAGATCCACTTCTGCGACTGCCCTGCCAGCCCAGGGCCTGCTGTCACTCACTGTCAGGACGCAGATGCAGGATGCTGTGCACTGTTAACTTGACCTTGAAAGCCAGCTCGCTGGGGACGCAGGAGAGCAGGGCTGAGGCGCGGAGCTACTGTGTGCGCCCACCTTGCTGTGGTGTCAGGGAACACATCTGTTTCCAGCTGAGCTGCTTTTGTTTAAGCTTCAAGCTTTTCCTTTTTCCTACTTGAAAACAGTTTACCGGGAGGCAAAATGATTCAAAGTGACATCTGGGTCCCTCTTGGCATGTGCATGGTTTTCCCTTCCTTCCATCCTGTAATTAAGTCAATTAGATTTCTGAGTCTTCCATGAGGGGATTTCCAGGAATCTTTTCTCAGCAACACACAAACCACTCGCCAAATGTCATCGGTCCCCTTGAAGCACCACCTCCTGCATCCTGACTTCTTTCGGGGGAGTAAAACAGGTAACAAAGGTCAGCAGGTGAGCTCCTCTCTGTGCTGGCACAGTGGGTGAGCAGGAGAAGCAACAGAACGCACACCCAGTTCTGCCCCTTCAGTTCCGGCCAATCTGGGAAGGCTGTTTCCTAGATACTATTTATTAGCTGAAATCTTGGCAGACTTAACCCAATATTTTTTTTGTTTGTTTTCAGAGACAGAGTCTCACTCTGTCACTCAGGCTAGAGTGCCATGGCATCAGCCTAGCTCATAACAACCTTAAACTCTTGGGCTTAAGCAATCTCTTGCCTCAGCCTCCCAAGTAGCTGGAACTACAGGTGCCCTCCATGACCCTAGCAAATTTTTCCATTTTTAGTAGAGATGGGGTCTCACTCTTGCTCAGGCTGGCCTCAAACTCCTGAGTTCAAGCAATCCACCTGCCTTTGCCTCTCAGAGTGCTGGGATTACAGGAGCGAGCCACCACACGTGGCCTAGCCTAGCCTAACTTAATGCTTTAGATATGTGGCTGGAATTTGGGTTTGACACACCACCACCACCACCACCCCCAAATATCAGGGAACGAGAGAGGTGACTTGACATGTTTCCTTGGCACTTATGTACACTCTTTAGCAAACAAAAAAGCAATTTTTTTTTTTACATTTTCTTGATGGAAACCAAAATTGCCTCTGCAATTTATCCAACCAACTCTGGCACATATGATGCAACGTCATACCTGGTATAATGTGGAAGTCTCCAATTACATTAAAAATGTCCACTTTCACATCTTAAATTTCATTTCCCCAAATGCTCATTTTCTTAAATTCTAAAGAGAGTTCTTCATGGCACTGATCCATAACTTCCTATTAGTTGGATGGGGATCAGTATCCTTTTCAATAAAAGAGGCTGTCTTCTTAAATAGCACCACCAAGACCTGCCATCCATCAGGAAATGCACATCCTGAGATGGGGTATAGGGGGAGGCAGCCTAGGGGGCATTCTGCCACAGGATCATTTGGAAATCCAAACCTTCCAGCCAGGAGAACTTCAGACACACACGTGAGCACGCACACACACACACACACTATGTTTTAGGGTTTAAAATAATTAAATTCAGATTGCTTTATCCACCAACACAATCAGTTGCAAATCCCTGTCAAACTCGGGTCATTTAGAAAATTAAAGTCAAGTGTGGTTGTTGCCTTTCAACACGGGAATAGAAAATTCTCACTTTTAAGAGTCACACCTCTGTTTTTGTCAACAGCAAAGGCAGGCGGAGGAGGAGGGTGTGTGGGAGTGCACGTGTGGGAGAGAAAAAGAAAACCCATTTACTTGATCCTTCCTCCGGCAACTTCAGCCGGTGATTCTGATCAACATGAGCCCGGAGTAAATTTAGGCGTCCCGTTGGCTCATTGGCTTTATAGTATTGAAATTTCAATTGGTAATGACATTTGCTGAAATAACAAACACCAATAACTCCCAACCTAATTCACTCCCTTCAGACCTGCCAGTTTATCCTGAGGTCCGTGTTAATCACTGGGACTTGCCCAGGGAATCCTGGACCCAGTGAAGTGCTGAGTGCTAAGCACTTAGTAGAAATTTCACAAACAACTGTTTAACTTAATTAACAGTTTCAACAAATATTTATAATGCCTGCTACATGGGTCATTACAGAACTTTTGAGATGCACAGAGATGAAGAAACATAAAATCTGCGCTGATAGAAACCAATGAACCACCCCCACCACCCCCACCCCCCCGCCCAGCAACGCCGATCAGCTGGGCAAGTTGAAACTGGCACCGGTGAATCAGAAAGAACGCTGTCAACTAAGTTTCTTGGAAGTGAAATCATGGACTGTAACACTGTCTCAAAACTTTTATAGTGACCTATGTACTTGCAATCATTACATTACATTACGCATTGAATCTGTTCATCTGTGCACCCATCCGTTTAAAAGTAAAAGTAAGTTGAGTACCTGTAATGCGCAGTCACCATCCTAGGCCTCAGGGTGAAGCTGGACAGGGGGGATGGAGGGAGCCACTGAATGACTCTTCTGTTCTCTGATCAAACTTGGAGCTGCAAAGACATAGAAACGGGATTTGGGCCCATGAAGATCAAAGCCTGGCCTCATTGCTGATACAGGCTGGCTTGTAGGTGAATGAGCAAACACATCAATAGGCCAGGTAACTTCAGAAATGGATAACTGCAGAGAGAAGATTGCACGGGGCCATGTGGGAGAGGGGTGGACATGGGCCGGGGTACAGCTATGGCCAGGAAGGCCTCAGGCCTGTCCCATGGGGCCTCCATTCCAGCAGAGCAGATGGACATTAAGGAAATGATTGTGCAGTGAACTGCCTCTTTACAAAAAGAGACCTGCTGGGAAATAAAAACGGGTGGTGCTCAGGCCCCTCCAACAGGATGGGAGGGCAGAGGGGCAGGGAACTCAGAGACCGCACCTGGGACCCCAGAGGGCTGCAGAGGAAGCTTCTCATCCCCCCAGCCTAGGGCTTGATTATTCCCTTCAAAGACGCCCTTCACCAAGATGGAACCACCATTCCAAAAGATGCATTTTAAGCAAGTGCGTTCTATCAGCCGTGGGAGAAAGCTGTCGGCTTTTCTGAGCTCAGCTCATTGAAGCTGAGCACAGGGCTATTTGTGCCGCCTGCTCCTGGCCCCCACTCCGCTCGGACGCCCCACAGGGTAGGCAAGCCGTTGACCCCACTGTTCTTCCCACATCACCGCCAGCTAGGGAGCACCGAGAGCAAAGGGGAGGGGACGGAGCCCCATCTGCTCGGCATGAAAGTGGCCCGGGGAGTTTGCACGGCCTGCCCCTCCCAGCCCCGTGAGAGAACTCAGCTGCAGAGGGACTTCTCCCCAGAGGAGGTTCAGAGGGAGGCAGAAGTTGCTGCCAATGGCACGGGCACAGTGTGTGATGAATTTTCCAGCTGGTATAAGAGCTATTGCCTCAACAATTCCTCTCTGAACATTTTTGTTTCCTCCTGATTCCTAAGTCCTCAAGCATGAGTTGCTTTTGAATCACGGTGCTGCAAGTGGCTGGATGCCTCCAAACAAACAGTGTCCTTCTTTGCCTGCTCGAAGGGAGCTTGCAGCAATCGCTCTCCCCACTGTTTAAACTCCAAGGCCACATTGCACAAGAGAAGGGTCCTTTACAGATGATTCTCCCTCCAGCAGCAGCTCACAGTCCCTGCTGGCCGCACAGCAGAGCAGCCCCTCCTCCTCCAAAGACCCTGCTGTTCCCAGCTCCTCTGTGCCTGCGAACAGGGTGGGAAAGACCCTTCTCTTCTTTGTTCAATCCACAAACATTTACTGGGTAATATGTTTTCTGTTGCTGCTGTAGCAAAATAACCACACACTTGTTGGCTTAAAACAACATGAACTGATTATCTTATAGATCCAGAGGCCAAAAGTCCAAAACAGAATTGATGGGGTGATGTCTTGAAACTTTGTTGTTCCCCTGGAGGCTCCGGGGGAGCAGCTTTTTCTTGCCTTTTCTGGCTTCTGGAGGCTCCTGCCCTGCTTGGCTGGGGGCCTGTTCCTTGGTCACTTGTCACTCCCACCTCTGCCTTTGGGGCAGCTTTCCCTCCCTTTCTGTGGTCAGATCCCTTCTGCTTTCCTCTTACAAAGGCCCTTGGGATGGATTGCCTTTAGGGGCCTGCCCAGGTCATCTGGGATAGTCTCGCCATCTCAACCTAATCAAATCTGCAAAGTCATTTTTGTCATCATCGGGTCACATATGCACAGATCCCAGGGACCTGATGTATTTGGGGACCGTCCTTCCACTGGCCGCCCTGGGCGAGACGGGTGGACAGGGTGTGCCTTTTCCTTGCACGGCATCTGAAGCCTCTCCTAGGCTTGTGGAAAGACCCACTGGGGGATGCAGAGATGGCCACTTCCTGCAGAGACAGAACATTCCAGATGGTACAATGCCTGCCTTCCCTCCTCCTCTGCCTCTAGGACCGGAGCACATGACTCGGGCTCCAGCAGCCAGACGCACACTCCCCAGGTTTCGATTTGGCAGCTGACAGTGCAAAGAAGCAGGGATGTGAGAAATTTATTCCAGCAAGGGCGGGCAGCAGGGATATTGCATCTGAAGTGGCCCCAGCGGCCAGGGTTCTAACAGCACAGCTGCAGAGCAGGGCTGAAATATGGGTGGTGCATAACCAATTCTGGGGTGTTATTTTCCTCTATAGCTCACAAATCTGGTTCTTGGGCTCTTCCAGAGATTTGGGAGGTAGCCAGTGTTCTTGGATAAATTCATGTTCTACTTAAATTAGCCAAAGGGTTTTCCTGTTGTCTGTGATTGAGAAACCTCACTGGAGAGAACCTCTGAGAAGCCATAAGGACCCACACCTGAGCTTCCTCAGGTAGCAGGGGCATCTCCCGTCAGCTGTCATGCCAGCCCCTCCCCCTTTTCTGGAGCCCATGTTAAAAATGGAAGCGTTATCAGAACTGTCAGGCTGAGGCTTGTGGAGTGGGAACAGGGGGCTGTGGTGAGAGGCCATCTCCTCTCCTTTCCATGGGGCAGGAAAGCTTCACATTTCTCTACCCCAAATCAACTAGATAGTGTGGGGCTCCAGAAGAATCACTTCTAGACAGGATGGCTTGGTTTGCTTGGGGCAGTGCCACCTGCGTTCTCGGAGTCATTGTCGATACAATCCTAAGAGCCCAGGTTTGGCCAATCAATTCTGTGGCCACCTACTTACAAAGTGCCCCCTCCCTATAAGACCTGCAGACACACTGTGATGCTGGGAGCGCGTCATAAAAGGGTCCTTGTGAGAGCATGAGATGGGTCCCCTGAAGTTAGGAAGGTGCCCTGTGTTTCACGTAAAAGCGGGAAGTGCTGCAATCCCAGCTTCAGCAGGACAAGGTGAAAATGGCATGTGACGGGCTCCAGGAGGAAGTAGAAGGAGCTGCCACCTGATCCTGGTCCTCCACAATCCTCAGCGTTCACAGAAAAGCCTTCTGGAATTCTCTTGGTTCCCTGTGAAGAACTATGGAGTGTGCTGGAGTTATGAGGATGCAGGTGGGGAAGGGGAGGCATGGAGACTTGGATCCCCCAATCATCCTTGGTGACAGAGGCTGTTGCAATAAGAGTGAACAGCACACCCCAAAGAACCACACTCCGCACTCATCAGCAGAGCCAGCGGAGCCAGCTGGACCGTTTTCAGGACCAGGGACAGCTCACCGCTGCCGCCAGCCGTGCCGGCGTGAGGTTTGTTTCCCTCCTCTCCCAGGGATGCCTGAGCCAGAGGAGGGAGAGCCTAGGGCAGGGTGGAGGGGACAGAAGTGACCCCAACACACACATCCTCTCACATCCTCCCCCCAACACACACACCCATTCTCCAAGTTCCTCCTATGAGGTTCTCACACAGGGTCAAGAAGTTTTGAAACCTGTACAAAATTGGAGTTTTAAACAGAGCTGAACTGATTTTAACAACCAGAGTGACCAGAAAGCATTTGAATCTACCAAGACATCCACTAGGTAACAGCAAAGGAGAGGTGGACACAGCGTGGCTAGCGAGAGAGTCCGGGGAAAGCGTCCCACAGAGTGAGGCAGCTCTGCAGAGCAGGCTCAGGTCCAACATGACATCTGCACTGGCCAGCACTCTCTCCCTCCCAGTTCCCACTGGGAAGCGTGCTGCCCCACGCTCAGTCTACGTGGTGCAGGAGGGGCTGCTATCCACCAGCACCTCCCTCCCACACACCTTCTCCACCCCCCACCCAGCAGCAGGTGTGTGGCTCGGGCCTTGCCAATCAGAGGGGTTATCACATATCAAGACTTTCGCCAGAACTCTGTTGGAAACAGATGCTGTCTTCTCATTGAGATTGCCCAGCTGGCAACACCATTGCTGGCCTGGAACTGCTGATCTCAACCCAACCTCCCCTCACCCCCAAGAGAAGGGCTTGTGACAACACAGTGAAAGGGTGAGACAGTAGCCAAGGAGCGCCTGGATACTCCTGTACCTGAAGCCAGATGCCCCTAGTTCGAGCCGCTGAGAGGCATATTTGAAAACCAACCCCAGGGTCACCAAGTCAGTGGTAATGCCTTGGGTTTAATCCTTCAGGTCCGGGTTTTCCAGCCTTCTTAGTTAGAGCTCTCACCCCATGGGGAGGGGCTGGATCTCAGACTTGCTGTGCTCAGGTTTTCTGCCTTGGCCTACCTCCATCACCTGCTGCCCCTGCTCACCCGTCCCTGCCCACCTGCCATACGCTGGGTATGAACAGTTGGTGCCTGATGCCTGTGCATGAGCTGGAGTGTGTGGCATGTTTTTCTTGTTCATGTTTGGCTAAATAAGTCCAGAGTCTCAGAACTATGGTGTCTATAAGATATCTTTTCAAAAAGAGCAGAGCAGCTTGGGATAGGGAAACTGAATAAACCAACACAAGCACTGTTCCATGTGACATGGAAGCGCTGAGCCAGTTTAGAACAAGAGACTGCAAAGCTTAGGGAAACTCACCCCCCCAATACTCCATGTCCCTGCCACACCATCAGAGCTGTTTTACCCACGTTTCTGCCTATGCTTCCTTCTTAATCAATGTTTTAGCCTTTGGAATGGGAAGTTTAGTGTGTTTCTAGTGCACCTGCTGTGAGACGCACTGCTTCCTTTCGAGATACTCAATCTTGGGTCCTGCCCTCACCTCCACCTCGTGGCCCATGATGGAGAAAAGAGCCACTGTCTACACAGCAGATCCCAGAGGTCCCAGCGGCTGCCCACAGGGGTCCAGGCTCCACACCTGTACCCCACAGAGGAAAGAGCCCCAGCAGCCTGGACTTGAGGGGCAGAGGGAGCTGGCACAGCTGATGCACCCAGAGAAGGGCCGCATCACCTGTATTCTGCAGAATGGCGCTCACCCTCCCACCCAGCCAAAGACTTGGCTAATTTCTCAGAGGAGCTTTCATTTCCTACCCACTGATCTCAGAATTTTCTCTTAGAATTGCAAATCATGGCTCTTGGAGGAGGCCACTGGCGCGTTGATAGGCCGGTTACATGGAAATTGGGTAATATTGTCTTGTAATGTTACCCAGCTGCAGGCTGGGGCTGACGGGGCCCCCTGGGTAGGAGCCAAACACGTTCCCTTCAAAAGTCATTTACTTTCTTAACGTGCAACTGGATCTAACACCACCCTCCTGTTTCCAGGACTGTCATAAATAACAATATGATTCCCAAGTGAGCATACTTCCAGCAAGTTCACATTAAAGGTTTAAAAGTATGTTTAAACTTTTACAGATTCAGGGACAGTATCAAGAAAATGAATATGAATTAAAAATAATAATAAATGGGGAAACATCTGCACAAAACCCAACATACACTCTGTTCCGGTTCACCTCGGGGAGGGAGGATGTTGCTTGGTGCAAGGTGGTCCTCAGTTAGGAGCCTGGGGCCAAGGCGAGTGTGTCCAACCAGAAAGAACGTTGATGGGGAAATGGAAAACATTCTGCGGAGAAGACCTGGAGCTGCTCTGGATACTTACAGAATGGACAGAACACAGATGATGTCCCTGCAAAAGTGTTGACCCCAACTGTTCAGCTCAATCCAGTTGACCAGACCTTCTGAGTTCAAATGCAAAGTTTTAATAGATGTCAGGGCAACAAAACTCTGCTGATCCGATGACTGACATTTCAATCTGCTAGATCAGACCTCAGAGAGGGAGAGTGCACAGTTTATAGTTCAGACACATTCCCTGAGAAAGAGTAAATTCTCTCTGTTTGAAAATCAGCAAGAGGCAGACTTTTTCTGGGCCACATGGCTCCGAGCTTTTGTGCACACACCTCTGGGGAACACATCACCTCCATGCTGTGTTAATTGCCTGAGCTCCGTGGGTGCAGATCATCTGGTCCCAGCCTCCCCAGCTTGGCTTAATTTTGTTTGTTTTTCTCTCAAAAAGGAGCTTTGTTGTCTTCCCACTTCTGGATCAGACCCCAGTGAGGTCTCTGATGATTAGGGGGCTCAGTGAACTTCTCTTCTGTAACAAGACATCTGAGTCAGTCAGAGGACCCTGCTTCCCCTCTGAATTCCACCTGACTGTGAATATGCAAAATGAGGACCGGGATGCCAAGTTCGAGCACCTCCTGCTCACGCACTCGTGATCGCAGTGACTCTGAACTGCGGTGGCATGAGACAAGCTCTATCAAAAGAGACTCCACACTGCTTAGGTCAATAAGAAGCTCAATGAGCATGAACATTTCTCTTTGCTGCTTTAGACAAAGAACAACAAACAAATCTAAAGACCCATGCTGAGTGAGACCCCATCTGAACCCAATTACAGGCTGCAGTCGGAGCCCAGCCTCACATGGACTAAGGGGAAGCTCCAAGCAACTTAAAAGCTTCATTTCAATCAGCTTTGGGGTCTACTTCGCCAATGCGATTCCATGTATGATGCCTGGGCACCTACTATGTGCCAGGCTTGACGTGCCGCTTAGTCCTTAAGGAGCTTGCGGCATGAGGCAGAGGACACCTGTTCATAACCAACCGTGCCATTTGCCAGTGTGCTCAGCGAGAAATGCAACAGAAGTGGAGTTTTTCATTTGCTTTTCCTGGCCTTCTCGATGATAGAGGATTAGGAGGCAGACATACCTGGAGGGGACAATAAGAGAAAGAGAAAGAAGGTTCCTAAACCATGTGCCTATTCCATGGCTGACGTCACCTGCCTTGTGGTTTGTTCCCCACAGCAGCCCTACGAGACAATGCCCCAACTCCACAGGATATGGTAAGCATTGGATGGGTAAGGTCTATCATGAGTTAGGCATGCCACCTGTCTTAATTTCCTGCTGTGTCTGTGACAAACTGCCACCGGTTTAAAATGACACCTACTCACAATCTCATGGTTTCTGTAGGTCATAGATTTGGCATAGTGTGGCTGGGTTGTCTGCCCAAAGTTCTGCAAGGCTGAAACCCAAGTGTCTGCTGGCTACGTTCTCATCAGAGGTTTGACTGGGGAAGGAGTCACTTTCAAGCTCCCTTCACTGGCTGGCAGAATTCATTTATTTGAGGCTATCGAATTCATGGCAACTTTGTTCTTCGAAGTCAGCCACGGAAAGATAGTCACTCTTCCCTGGAGTCTCTGACTTCAAGAAAGGCCTGGACCTTCTTTTAAAGCACTCACCTAATTGGATCAGGCCGACCCATGATAAGCTTCCTTTGATTAACTCAAGGTCAACTGATTTGGGGTCTTAATTAAACCTTTTCACCTTTGCCACAGGCCACCACTGAGAAGGAGGATCCATCATATTCACAAGTTCCTCTCACACTGAAGGGGAGGCCATTATGCAGGGTGTGGACACTGGGGATGGGCAGCTCAGAATCCTGCCGCCATAGTGCCTGGCACACACACAAGTACCCAAAATATAGTAGCTGTGCTTGTCTGCCTCTCCCTGGACATCCTCGTTGCCTCTGTGTGCTAGGAACTGAGGCAGAGTGTAGGGAAAGTAAACCACGAAAGGTGTTACAATTAACTGATAGCAAAGCCAGATTTGAAGCTGAGAGATCTCACCCAAACATGCCACGTTCTCTCCCATACAACCACCTGCTACGAGGAACCCACTGGAAACCACATAGGGTGTGGTCTCCCTCTGTAGTCATGCTCCATCTTTCTTTGCTAATTTAATCCCAGATTTGTTCCGCTTCAGGCACAGATATTCATTTACTTTCAGAATGGGGCCCCCTCCCCACATTTTATAATATTTTACAAGTACGTGAATATTTATGCCTGAGACCATCATGACTACTCTAAGCCAATCCTGGCACTCCAGTCCCTCTTCGACCATTGCACCCACGGATGTCAGAGTGGTCTACCTGGGGCAATAGGGAAAGGTCTCCATCCTGAAAAACCAGAGGGGACTGGGGGAGAAAAGTCCCTTTGCTTCTTCTCTTGTGGGCCTCTTCATAGCTGGAACATCATGCTCCTAGGTGGGCTTCCATCATGAAACTATAAAGGAAAGCCCAAAAGAGAATATTGGCCCAGAGCCACGATCTTGGCAAGTACTGACTTAACCCTGGCACCACTGCCAGACTTCTTATTAGCTAGGATGGATACTCATGTGGTCTGAGAGACTGCCAGTGGGCTTGAAAGCATTCCAGCTGAGAGAGAATAAGAAGGGAGGGTAGTGGAGACGGGAAGGGGGAGAAAGAGAGAATATGATTGGTTGTAGAAGCACAGTAGGAAACCCAACTACCTACCTGTTAGGACATAAGAAGACTCAACTTCCGCCCTACCAGCACAGCTGCAGCTCAAAGTGTGGGTCTTGGAGTGAGAGGAGACAGGACAGTTGTCATATTCTGTTAACCTCCTCTGAATTTTTGTAACGTATTTCAATTTTCTAAGAAAATATTTACTGATCAGCTGAGCAAAGCCTTCAGGAATCTGGGGAACTTCTGTGGGACTTGGAAATATTTGCCACTAATTGTCACAAGATATCTACACTGGAACCAATGGCAAAAAGCAAAGGGATGTGATTTGAGACAGAGACTTTTCTCATCAGCTTCTGACACTTGTGGCTGCCTAGATTTGTCCTCCAGGAACCCCCTACCCAGAACATTTGAAAAACAGGCTCCCTTCTTCTGCTCAGTTCACCACACCCACTATTGCCTGTTAAGCCCAGGTCCATCACTGGTTCTTTTATTCTGAGGGATCTGTGAGCCTGACAGACTAGGAGCAGGCAGACGATGAGCTCTTCACATCTGCGTGGGCCACAAACCCAACAGTTTAAAGGGAAAAAGTAAAAAGTGGACCAGGACCAGCTCAGGTGGTCTGTGGTTCTTTGTAGTGCCCTGGGATAATGCTCTGGGAATTATGAGTTCCTTAGTCCGAAACTAAGGCTCCAGGGTAGGAGCAATTATCATGCCTCCTTCCTTGAGCTAGAACAGTGGTTCTCAACCTTCCTAATGCTGCGACCCTTTAATACAGTTCCTCATGTTGTGGTCACCCCCAACCAAAAAATTATTTTTGTTGCTACTTTATAACTGTAATTTTGCTGCTGTTATGAATCCTAATATAAATATAGAGGATGGTCTTAGGGGACCCTTGTGAAAAGGTCATTCGACCTCCAAAGGGGTCATAACCCACAGGTTGAGAACCTCTGATCCAGAAGGACAAGTAATTTGAGACAAAACATGGATGAGGCCTGATAAAAGGGAAGCACTGGCATCCAACCTGACCCCTCCACGAGTGCGATTGCCTGGGTCCCTGACTGTGCCAATGTCCTCATTAGAATCCACGTGATGGTAGCCAAATGACTATAGGATATACGTTCCTTTACGTGCAACAGTCCACGCCAGGTGGGGCGTGGGCCCTGCCATCAAGAAGCTTACAAAGTAGATGAGAAAGCGAGACATTTCTGTAAACAATTCAAATGTCATTTCTAGGCAATGAGCAAGGAGATAACTGAAGGTAAGAGGTGATTAATTGCCAAGTGAATCATGTGGACCAGGCATCCTCAAACTACGGCCCGCTGGCCACATGCAGCATGCCTGGGACATTTATCCAGCCCACCGGGTATCCGCCACTGCCTGTCCCGCTCAGCAGCCTACTCATCCTGGGGCCCACAGTCTGACCCTCCAACCATCTGAGGGACAGTGAACTGGCCTCCTGTTTAAAAAGTTTGAGGACCCCTGATTTGGACAGTGATGACAAGAGGTCAGGTGGAGGATGACTGCCTCAGTCCAGGGTAATCAGGAAAGGCTGTGTGACCCCACGATCGGAGCTGTGAAGATGAGATGCGGCAGTGAGTGAATGAGTTTAGTGTCTGTTTGGATATCAAAAATAAGACCAGAGCTGGGCACAGTGGCTCACACCTGTAATCTCAGCACTGTGGAAGGCTGAGGAGGGAGAATTGCTTGAGCTCAGGAGTTTCAGACTTGCTTGAGAGAGAGTGAGCCCCTGACTCCTAAAACAATGGAAAACCCCAGCCAGGTACTGCAGCAAGCACCTGTAATCCCAGCGGCCTCTGGAGGCTGAGGCAGCGGGATGCCCACAACCCGAGTCTGAGGTTACAGTGAGCTATGACGCCACTGCACTCTGCTCAGGGCACAGGGTAGGACTCTGTCTAAACAGAAGAAAAAATAAAGCAAAGAAATAAAAATAAGCAAGGAAATTAAAAAAAAACCCAAAATTTAAAAAATAAAAATGAGGCCGGAAAGGAAGATGGGAGCCGGTGTTGACATTGTCCACTTTCTCCTCTTGGTTAAGAGGACACTTTATTCTGATGAATTCTCCTTGAAATGGGAGATGATGTCGTAGGGAAGTGACAAAGTGGGACAGAGGGTGGAAGTAACCTATGATCTTAAAAACACGGTCTTCACTCCACGAGGAAGCGCCTGGTTGACCTGGACTCAGTGTGGCCCACGGAAGGGAAGCGAGTCTGATGGTGGCGCTCCCTTTAAAAACAAGGAAGAGAACCTGGCACGGCTGCTCCTGGCACAAGTGAGAGGTGACGAGTGGTTCCTGCTATCGCACCTTTAAACCTGGACAGAATGTTTGAGGAAATGTTTTCAGACGTTGGGAAGTAGCACACGAATGAGAGAGAAAAACACATGAGGTGAATGTAACGTTCATTCCAGGTCTCTTCCTGGGGAGGACGCAGTGCTCGGGGCTCCCACTGAGCTGAATGGGTAGAGATTTGAATTCGGTGCTGCTGGGGCGGCACCTGTGGCTCAAGGAGTAGGGTGCTGGCCCCATAGGCTGGAGGTGGTGGGTTCAAACCCAGCCTTGGCCAAAAACC
>NW_003852462.1:3096243-3102256 GCF_000181295.1 Otolemur garnettii
AAAAAAAAAAAAAAACAACTTTTTTTTAAATCTTAAAAGCAGCTAACTAAAAACAGCATGTCAGGTGCAGGGAACAGCGATGTGAATTATGGTTGATTTCTCAGCAGAAATAATGAGGAAATACAACAACAGAATTACAACTTTAAAGTACAGAAAGAAATGTTAATGGGGAATCCTATACTTGATGGAAGTATCTTCTAAAAATGGAGAGTGAAATTTTAAAAACTGCTGAGAGAACATTTTACCATCTGAACTCCCCCATAAGAAATATTAAAGAGTATATTCCAAGCCAAAGGGACACGGTGCCAGATGGAAATATATATCCACAGAAAGGAATAGAGAACAAAAAGAATGGTGCATATGTGGCTCATTTTTTTCTAAACATGACATATTCCTTTCATTAATTTTCTTAAAAGGAAAACTAGTGGCCAAGAAAAAATATGGTGTTATTATGAAGTGTGGTATTTAACGTACATAAAATTAAGGCGTATCCCAACAACAGCACAGAGGCTGAGACAGGCAGACAGAATTATATTTGGGCTCAGTGCTTACATTTGTGAGGACTGAAATGTTAAATATCTGAGTAGACAGTAGTGAATGGAGGATGGATACGGCAACCCCAGAGCAAATTCCAAACTAGGAAAACACCAAAATAAGTAGTAAAGTGTGATATAAAAAGTCTAGCGTATCTGTTGGGCTAATTGAGAACGGAGCTGATCCCCCATTATCCATTCTCAATGTCTTTCATTGTAATAGATTTCCGCACTGGGTAAGTAGCTGTCCGGAAATCAAGCCACACTTCTCAGCTGACCAGGACACTCTGACTAAGTGATGGCCAATGGACTGTGAGCAGAAGTGATGAGAGTTATTCCCTCAACACGTAGAACAGCACAGAAGGAAAGTGTTGATACAGAAAACAGCCTCAGCTCCGGGATAACTTTGCAGGAAAGAGCCTCCGTGTTAACTTTTATGTGGTTTAAATCATTGTTACATTGTGTCCTTTTCATATGTCGCAAACTTAAATTCTAACTAAGACAGTTGCTGTCTGCCAGCTATAGGATTTGGCATGTAATAGATGGACAGAACATTCAGATTCAACAACAAATACTAAGACACCGCCTGACCTAAGCTAGGTGAGTTGGTAGGCAGTGAGGACTCCAGTGAACAAGGTAAACTTGACCTTGGCTGCACAGGACATGCGTCTTGGAGCATGCTGCCCTCTCTTTCCTTCCTAAATGACCTTGTATGTGTAGACTCCACTTTCTCAGAGCCTTTCACTCCTCAGCTCCCTGCAGCCAGACTTCCCTCCACTTTTCTAAGCTTGCTCTTCTCAAAGTCCTTACAAACAAACCCACCAGCGTTCTTCCAGTAATGGCAAAGCAGCTCTTCTCAGACAGACTCTTCCACAAAAGACAGCCATAAACTTCCAAGACACTGGCAGTAACCACAGACGGCAGTATGGAGAGAAAGGAATGGCACTTTTTGTCTGGGGTCAGGACCTCATCAGGGACACAAGGTGGATAAAACTCAGACAGAAACCAACATTTAACAGGCTTGAAAAGCCAGAGGAAGAATGTGGGGCAATGCCATCAGCTGGAAAGATGGGAGGAGGGGTGATTCCAGGCAGAAGACAGCCTCATAGAAGGAGCAAAATTCTCTGCGTATAAATGACGCCAGAATTGCAGATGCCCTGGACCCTGCATGGGCAGACCCCAAGCTCGCAGCTCAGAGAGACCCAACTCGGTGTCCACAACAGAGAGAAAGAACCCGAGTGATAGTTAAAATCCACTGTGTTGAAATTGCAATAGGAGGAAATATGTACCTTTAAATATTTATGTTAGAGAAGAAAAACAGTCTAAAATCAGTGGCCTGAGATTCAACATGAAGCACTAGAAAAAGGAGAGCAGAGGACATAGGATCTTGTGACAGGTGAAGCTCCAGGCTCCGTTAGTTTCACTGGTGGATTCCAGCAAGTGTCCATGGAAGAAATAATACCATAACACCAACCCTCCTCAACTCTTCAGAAAAGATGGAAGAAAGGAATTCTTCCAAGACTCTGTCTTTACCAAAAATAGAAAAATTAGCTGGGCATTGTGGCAGGGACCTATAGTCCCAGCTACTTGGGAGGCTGAAACAGAAGGATCTCTTGAGCCCAAGAGTTTGAGGTTCCAGTGAGCTATGATGACACCATTGCATTCTCCCAGGGTGACAGACTCTATCTCAAAAAAAAAAAAAATCCTCAGTGTTGATTTAATATTTGAAAATCAATCAGTAGGATTCATCACACGAACACAATTAATCAAATGTTAGTTTAAATCAATTCACAAAAAGTATTTAACAAGATTGAGCACCAATGAATGTTAAAACTTACCAAATTAGGATTTTAAGATTTCTCAATCTGATAAATTGAGAAAGACCCCACCCCAAAGGCTGTGCTGCCAGCCGCCTTCCCACTGAGAAGAGAATAAGCAAGGCTGTTGACTCTCCACACGTGTGGTCTAAATTAGGAGGTATCTCAGCCATTGTAACAAGTCAAGAAAAATAAACGCATGCAGATGAGGAATAAAGAAGAATCGCTTTGTCAGCTCACAGGGGACGACTCCATTACCAGGAAATGTTAAGAAATCCGCCAATACCTGCCCGAACCAACAAGTAAATTTAGCTGTGTGGTAAGACATGAGCTCCACAGCAGCAGACCGATCTCAAGTCTGTACACCAGCAGCGGACCATTGTCAGTTAATTTTAAAAGTCAATTCCATTGATAATAACGTCATTAATTATAAATTAATTGAGACTAAATTTAATAAAAGATATGCAAGAGCTCTATATTGAAAGTTATGATGAAAAGCAAAAAGGAATAAGGAGATGTCGGTGGGAGGGGAGGCTTGCTCTTGCTCAGATTAATTCCCTCAAAATTGAGCTACACATTCAACTTAATCACAATCTAAATTCCAGCAGGCATCTATTTACACAGATTTGATGAGCTGAATCTAAAATGTATATGACAATTCAAAGGACCAAGAATAGCCAAAACAATATCTCAAAGAAAGAAAGAAACTAGAGGGTTTAGAGTATCTGATTCCAAGTTAGTGTAGTATTGGCATAAGAGTAGACATGAAGATTAGTGGAGCAAACTATAGAACTAGACCCGCAGGTACATGGTCAGTCAGTGTTTGTCAAAGGTGCCAAGGTCACTTCATGGGAAACATTCTTGTTTTTTAGCAAATGGTTCTGGAACAACCGGGCAACCACCCCGTGAAATATAAATTCTTATCTTACACAAATTTTTATCTGAGACAGGTAATAAGCCTCAATCTAAAACTTGAAACCATAAAACTTCTAGAAGAAAAAAACTGTAGAAGAATACTTCGTGACTTGAGGGTGGGCAATATTTTCTTAAGACGTAGAAACGGTAACCACAAAAGAAATAAAGAAGCATTCAGCCTTATCAATATTCAAATTTCTGCTCACGAAAAGACACAACAAATAAAATGAATGGATACGCCACAGAAGAGAAAAAAGGTATCAGAGAACATATCAGGGACGTGTACAAGGTGGCTGGAATGTAACGATAAAAAAAAAAAAGAACAATTAAAGACAAACTTTTGAACAAACACTTCCCAAATAAAGGTTCATGAATGACTGACAGCACATGAGCCAGTGTCCCATGTCATTAGTCTTTATACTCTATCTGTCAATACCATATAATGTAAATTAAAACCACAGTGTGATGGAACTTTACATCATCCAGAATGGCTAAACTTTAAAAAGAGTAACAACGTGAAATGCTGGTAAGGATGAGGGGCAGCCAGAATCTCACACGCTGTGGACGAGATTGTGCATGGTACAATTTCTTAGGAAAACGGCCGGGCATCCCCTCGGAAGAGTCAAAAAGCACTAAGCATTCTAGGCCTGGGTTTGTTTACGTGAGAAGTGCAAGCATATGCCCACACAATGATGTGTGTTTGTGAATGTTCATAGCAGTTCTTTCACAATAGTAAAAAACTGGGAATAGCCCAGGGGACCATCCGCAGGAAAAGAGCTGAACACACTTTCGGGTATTCACACAATGGCTACGACTCAAACAGTTTTGTTTTTTTTTTAAATGGGCTGCTGCTAGAAACACAGATGAATTTTAAAAATTGAAAGTCAGCTAGATGAAAGAAACCTTACACAAAAGAGTATATATTGCATCTTTCCATTTGTACGTTCTAGAATAGACAAAAACCGCAGTAAGGAAAGAAATACAACCGCAGAGGAATGGCTGCGGTGGGTGAGAGAATGCCATTGACAACAATGCCTTTGATCCTGCAGCTTATGCGCTTGTGGAAACTCCTTGGCAAATGGTGCTCACAAGATGTGGGTATCTCTTTTTATTCCCTCTGGCATTGAAAACATATTTTTATTTATTTGGAATTAATACTAAATCACAATGCAATATCACCTCACTCTTGCTAGGATAGTTATTATACTTTAAAAAAAAAATACCAAAAGGTAACAAGTGAGGGTGAGGATATGGAGAAGCTGGAAAGCCTTGTAAACTGCAGGTGGGGATGTGAAGTGTCAGCTCGGAAACACGCTACAGCAGTTCTTCAGAGGAATACAAGAGGAATTAACACACCACCCAACAACCCCCTTTCTGAGCCTATGCCCGAAAGAATGGAAATCAAAATCTCTAAAGATACATTTGCATCCTCACATTCACGGCAGCACTATTCACAATAACCAAGACACGGAAACAATGTAATGTTCATTGAAGAGAAATGGCAAAGCAAATGTGGTTTATTCAAACAATGGAAAATTATTCAGCCTCAGAAAGGGCGGAAATTCTGACACATGCATCAACATGGATAAAACTAGAGGGCGTTAAGCTGATGAAATAAGATCGTCACAGGAGGGCCAGCTCTGCTTGACTCCACGTACATGAGGGATCTCAAATAGTAAAACTTGGCCAGCACGGTGGCACACGCCTGTGATCCCCACACTCTGGGAGGCCAAGGCAGGTGGATCGCTTGAGCTCAGGAGTTCAAGGCCAACCTGAACAAGAGTGAGCCCCCGTCTCTACTTAAAATAGAAAAACTAGCCGGGCGTTGTGTCGGGCACCTGTAGTCCCAGCTGCTTGGGAGACTGAGGCAGGATGTGAGTTTCTGTGAACTATGATGACCCACTGTGCAAAGCCTGGGGTGACAGAACAAAACCCTGTCTCAAAAAAAAAAAATCCTGCTATGGAATTTTAGTGGTTCTGTAATACTCACGGAAAACAAAAAAGCCAGCTACGTGTTAGTCTGGATTCTCCAGGGAAACTGAAGAAGCAGTACACGCACACACACATACAACCCACACACAACAAAAAGGTGGGGACCCAGGAGAGCCAATGGCATGAGTTCTGGTCCAAGTCGTGTTTGAAGGAGACCTGAGACAGAGAGATAAGGCTCTTTCCTACTCAGCCTCTGTTCCATAAGGCCTTCATCAGACTGGAGGACGCCCACACACGCTGGGGACACCCTCCTGCTTTAATCAGTCCACCAATTCAAGCATTCATTTGATCCAAACACGCCCTCCCAGACACACCAGAACTCGTGTGCCCAGGCAAGTTGCAGCGAGCCATGGCAGGCTCCCGAGCCTGACCCTCTTAGGCCCTGCCGCTCCTGGCAGGGACCGTCCCTCCTTCCTGGTGCCATCTGGGCTACACTTGTCCCACCTGTGTCCTGTCCTGCCCTGCTCACCACAGACGCTCTCCTCAGTCTGCATCTGGGAAGTCCCCCTCCACTGAGGTCCAGCTCAGAAGCTCATGCCTTCTTTATATCTTCACCCCTGACATCTGTCTCTGGAGAGCTGGACTGGTACATCCTTCAGCTTCTGACATCGCTCTGTGGGTGATGAGAGCTCTCTTGTGTCAGACACTGGAATGGCCAGCCCCCTGAGGCCCCCACACCCCATTCTTCTCTAGCTTCCTGAGGCCCCCACACCCCATTCTTCTCCTCTCCAGCTCCCTGAGGCCCCCACACCCCAT